>NW_027361683.1:49782500-50055000 GCF_039654945.1 Dendrobates tinctorius
TTTTGGAATTTTGTGTGAAATGATCAATGTTTTGCTTTTTGCTTCATTCTCTTTTGTGTTTTTTCATTTAAGACAAATTAAATGAAGATAATAATACCAAAGAATTTGTGTTTGCAATCATTTTCAGGAAGAAACTGAGCATTATCTGACAGAATTGCAGGGGTGTCAATACTTTTGGCCACAACTGTAAGTCATAGGGCCTCAAAGAACCTATCTACCGACATCCATTCAGGGGCAGTAGGGGGCAGCGAGAATGCCCAAGAGTGGGGACCCTCCCTAAGTAAGGAGATAATAATCCCTACCCACTGTGTCTCATCCCCAGACGATCAAGGTCTAAGAGAAAAAAATAATTTACTACTCTCCCTGAATGTACAAAATTTATCTTTTACGCCAGAAAAGGTATCAGGAAGCTTAACCAGGGGTTCGGGTGAGTGCACAACAACATCAACTGAATCACCAGCACAACTAACAGCATGATGGGTGGTCTAAACAGTCTCAGTCAGTTCCTTCTGTAAGAGAATAAGAGACATGACAAGAGCCTGATGTTCCACAGAAAAAACCCGCATCTTCTGTGTCAACCTGGAAACTTGATCCACTAAGTTATCAATCGGATCCATCACCAGAGAAAATAAAATGCAAAATCCCCTTTAAATGTGAGGTCAGCTATAATGTAATGTGCTGCTTCAGTGCAGTGTAGCACAACCTCCACCAAGGGTTGCTGGTGAAGGAAGAGAGGTTGCACACACAGAGTAGTAACACAGAGCAGCAGCACAGGTGTCACAGGTAATGAAGGAGTGGTCAGAAAAGCCGAAGTCAGAACCTACCGGGAACGTAGTGTCAAAAACGTGAGAAGTAAGATGTAATCGGAGTACAAGCCAGAGTCAAAACTGGTCAGAGAGTGTGGTAGCAGAGACGGAAAACAAGAGGCAGAGTCCAGAGATCAGGCCAGGTCATACACAAGTCGGGAAGTCAGAGACTGGTAACAGGCAAGACTTCCGTGTCTTCACCAACAGGACAGCTGACCAAGGTGTCCTCCTCCTCTTCCTCCCTGTCCTCCGACCATCCATGATGAACAGACGGTATGACAGTTGTGGTTGTAGTACTGTCTATAGCGCATGAAAGCAGCTCATGTTCTTCCTCCTCCACTTCCTCATTGTCAACCAATCCACGTTGGGATGACATGAGGCTGGGCTGTGTGTAATCACCCTGCATGATTCCTTGCTCCATGTCCTCGTGCAAAGCCTGCAATGCATCCTCTTTCATTGTGAGCAGAGAGCTTTTCAGAATGCAGAGTAGTGGGATGGTGATGCTAATTATAGCGTCTTCGCCGGTCACCATCTTGGTGGTCTCCTCAAAGGTTTGGAGGATGTTACATATGTCTGACATCCATGTCCACTCCTGAGGTCTTATGTGTGGAGTCAAACCTGAATAACAATGGCCTTGTTGATGCTGGTTTTCAACAACTGCCCTCTTCTGTTCACAAATCCTTTCCAACATATGCAGTGTAAAGTTCTAATGTGTGGGGAAATCACACACCAGTCGGTGAGCAGGAATCTGCAAACGCTGCAGAAGCATGGCAAGGGCGGCTGAAGCTGTAGTTGACGTTCTAAAATGGGAACACAGGCAGCGTGCTTTCACCAGCAGATCCAGCACCTCCAGGTAGCTTTTTTGAAAACATAAAGCAACAAGGTTAAGCACATGGGCCAGGCATGGTAAGTGTGTCAGTTCTCCTCGCCTCAGAGCCACCACCAGGTTCCTGCCATTGTCACACACAATCATGCCTGGCTGGAGATTCAGTGGTATCAGCCACAGATCTGTCTGCTCATTCTGTGCTGTCAATAGCTCTTTAGCATTGTGCGGTTAGTCACCTAAGCAAATTAGCTTCAGCACAGCCTGTTGCCGCTTGATTTTGGCAGTGCTTCCAGCTTGTGACTGATGTGCTCATTTCAGACATGGAGGCTGAAGAGGAGAAAGAGGAGGAGCTGCAGGAGCTGTACACAGTGGGGGTAACCCTGATTGACGTAGGGCCCGCATTCCTTGATGTCGGGAGGATGTGATCCATCACAAGGTCTGACTGGGTCCCGACTTCCACTATGTTAACCCAGTGTGCCATCAGTGCAATGTACCGTCCCTTGCCACAAGCACTTGTCCATATGTCTGTGGTTAGGTGTACTTTCCCAGTAACTGCATTGTTGAGGGCACGGGTAATGTTGTGGGACACGTGCTTGTGTAATGCTGAAACAGCACAGCGGAGAAATAGCTGCGGCTTTGGTCCGAGTACCTTGGGACGGCCGCCGCCATCAGGTAGTGACACGCCACAGAGGCCGTGGGATACTCGACGCCGGGACCATTAACTTCAATGGGAAATATCACAGTGGCAGTGACCCGGTCCGTGGCCTCAGGCGGTCATGTAAAAGGGGTTGAATTGAATGGGGATAAAGTTTATGTAGTGATTCGTGATGCCAGTTGGAGTGTTCGACTGTAGTATAGTCGGCACTGCAGATGATCACTGGGGGAATAAATGGTGATGGCAGTGCAGATGTTAAACCTTCTCCATCCATGGCAGACCCCCCAGAGATTGTGATGGAAGTAGAAGGCACGGAGTAATAAGGCAGGAGACAAGGAAGGTCACTTTATCATTTACTGTAGTTCAGGTGCTCTTCAGACGGGATATTAAAACTCTCACCAGGTTACAGTCTGCTCTGGAGAATGGCAATTATCTTTCCCTGCTGTGACTCAGTGTAACTTCCTGCTATTCTAATCCCTTCTGGGACCAAGGCTTCCTGGAGTTTAGAACTTCCCAGTATTGCCTCTACTCACTGTGTATTTCTCCTTCAGCAACTTGTAGCTTGGATCCTTTTGTTAAGCAGCTCAAGTTCCCAATTGCACGATCCTTCACTGATCCTAGGTTCTTGCAGTACTTCAGAGGGAAAACACTTTACTGCTGGTTGTATAATCCCATGCAGTCTCTCAGCTTACCACCCTGCTCTGAAAGCATGGATGGTCTAGGGGCTGGTCCCTGATGCTTCTTAGCTCTCACTCCTGGATCGAGTACATGTCTTAACATGGCTTCCAAGATGTTCTTCCTCCTTCTTGTTCACTGAAACAACAAATCGGCCCCTCCTAGTTAGGGTATGTCTGCAAAGCTCTCAGCTTCAGACAAGCGAGGGAGTGAGGCAAATTGTGTGTGCATGTTGTGGTCTGTAGCAGAGAAAGCATAACTCCCATTGCTCACAAAACACATACAAAACAGCACATATTTAACCCTTTTGTGGCGATAAAGACACAGAGTGCCATCGTTGCGGAAAGCTTCCTTCTCTATGAACCTAAAAGGCAACATTTCGAGTGCAAGCAGATGAGAAATGTGTTAATTTAGTACGATGGCCTGTGGGGTGTTGGCTGCGTACTTCCGCTTACATTCCAATGACTGGATATGGACATCTGAAGGCTGTGCTGGCACAAGGATGTGGACGTGCTTGATGATGGTGCTTTTTGACTGTGGGCAATGGCAGGTGCATGGCAGGAGGAATCTTCACATGCACCATGGATAGGGGATTGGCTTGCACGCACAACAGTGGAAGAAGCAGTAGTGTCACCCGTAGACACTGTTCACGGAGCCTGGGGTTGGGCCCACAAAGGTGCTTTGCTGCCATGTGCCTGATCATACTGGTGGCACCCCATACTGTCTGCACCTATACCCCACTCACCATCCCCCATACTGTTTCCTCATACATACTCTTCATTTTGTGTCCTCAAATCTCCCCACACACATTTTAACATTTTATTCCCCCATCCCCACGCCAAATCTCCCCACACACATTAAATAACCCCCATCCCCACTCCAAATCCCCCCACACATAAAGTAATCCCCCATCTCCACTCCAAATCCCCCACACATAAAGTAATCCCCCCATCCCCACTTTTCAGTTTTTGTATTTCCACAAAAATTTAAAATAACCAATAAATTTCGTTCAACTTCATAATTGTGTCCCACTTGTTGTTGATTCTTCACCAAAAATTTACATTTGGTATCTTTATGTTTGAAGCATGATATGTGGGAAAAGGTTGAAAAGTTCCAGGGGGCTGAATACTTTTGCCAGGCACTGTATATATTTGTTCTGTTACTACTGTGCTCCAAAAATGCTTGAAGCAGTATTTCTTGCTTAAAGTTTGATCAGTAGCTGGTGGGTGAGTGACAGGTATAGGCCTGGTGTTCTGAGAGCTGTGACAAATTCAGGCAACACAAATGAAGGAGACCCAACTTGGAGATCAAACATTTCAAAAAATGATGAACCGATACCACAAAAAAGTGTCATCAATTTCTATTTACTTATTTTTTTAATCCCTTATATAGCGCCAATAATTCCACATCACGTTACAAACATTTACAGATATTAGTGGCACTGTGCCCATCAGGACTCGTAATCTAAATTTTCTATCAGTATGTCTTTGGAGTGTGGGAAGAAAAATCAGTATGTGGAGGAAAAACTTGCAAAGGCAGGGAGAACATACAAACTCTTTGGAGATGTTGTCCTTTTTGAGACCAATGACTCCAGTGCTGCAAGGCTGATAATGATTTGCGTTGATGCCTTAATGTTCACAGAATGGAATCCTCTCACTATGATGCACACTGTGTGCCTCACTGCTGTCTTGGGGAAAACCACTGTCAAAATTGTCTTCAAGTATGATTTGATACTGCAGCACAGGCATTTCCAGGGGAGCAAATAGCTGGCAAAATTTACTTTTGTATCATGGATCAAACAGACTGACAACTTAGTAGTTAGCAATATTTCAATTCCTAACAATATGGGCAACAATCATGTTGCAGATAGTGGTGCAAGAAGGTGCTCATGGGTCGGTCTCATTCATGAGGTACAACTCCATAGTATATTGGTGGTGGGATAGCACTCAAGCTTGCTTCCTTCATCCCCTCCTGGCAACCACAGACAACAGAGAGGGAATTATTATCCTCTTCATCTCCTAACTGTTGCGTATCCATCACCTCTTCCTACTCCATTTGTTCCTCCCAATGCAACCGCCTGTGAGATGACAGACTGGAACTTAGAGATATTGTTAACCCTTCAGCATCCTCCTCTGCATCCTCCTCTTCCTCTGGGATCACCACCACCTCCTCCCACAGTCTATTTAAAGTGTGCTTCAGCACGTAGATGAGAGTAATAGTGATGCATATGACTGCATTGTCAGTGCTAACCATCTTAGTAGCCATTTCAAAAACGAGCAGAATAGTGCAAAGGTCCTTCATAGAATCATAGAATCGTAGAGTTGGAAGGGACCTCCTGGGCCATCTGGTCCAACCCCCTGCTCAAAGCAGGATTCGCTAAATCATCCCAGTCAGATGTCTGTCCAGCCTCTGTTTGAAGACTTCCATTGAAGGAGAACTCACCACTTCTCGTGGCAGCTTGTTCCACTCATTGATCACTCTAACTGTCAAAAAGTTTTTTCTAATATATAATCTGTGTCTCCTCCCATTCAGTTTCATCCCATTGCTTCTAGTCTTTCCTTGTGCAAATGAGAATAAAGTTGATCCTTCTACAATGTGACAGCCCTTTAGATATTTGTAGATGGCTATTAAGTCTCCTCTCAGTCTTCTCTTTTGCAAACTAAACATTCCCAAATCCTGCAACCTTTCCTCATAAGACAGGGTTTGCAGACCGGTCACCATTCTGGTCGCTTTTTTCTGAACTTGCTCCAGTTTGTTGATGTCTTTTTTAAAATGTGGTGCCCAAAATTGGACACAATATTCCAGATGAGGTCTGACCAAAGAGGAGTAGAGGGAAATAATGACTTCACGTGATCTAGACTGTATGCTTCTGTTAATACATCCTAGAATTGCATTTGCCTTTTTTGCTGCTGCATCACACTGTTGACTCATATTCAGTCTGTGATCTATTAGTATACCCAAGTCTTTTTCACATGTGCTGTTGCTTAGCCCTATTCCTCCCATTCTGTATATGCTTTTTTAATTTTTATTGCCCAGATGTAGTACTTTGCATTTTTCCCTATTAAAAACCATTCCGTTAGTTGCTGCCCACTTCTCCAGTTTATTTATATCTTTTTGAATCCTCTCTCTCTCTTCTCTAGTATTAGCTATCCCTCCTAGTTTTGTGTCATCAGCAAATTTAATCAGTTTACCCTCAATTCCTTCATCTAAATCATTGATAAAGATGTTGAACAATACAGGGCCCAGGACAGAGCCCTGTGGTACCCCACTTGAGACATTCTTCCAACTGGATGTTCAGCCATTTACGACCACTCTTTGGGTCCGATCACTAAGCCAGTTATGAATCCACTTAACAGTTGCCTTGTCCATTCCATACTTAGTCATTTTTTCAATAAGGAATGTGTGAGATACTTTGTCAAATGCTTTGCTGAAGTCAAGATATACTATGTCTACAGCATTTCCTTGATCCACCCAATCAGTGATTCCATCATAGAAGGAAATTAAGTTAGTCTGACATGACTTATTAGTTACAAACCCATGCTGACTCTGTTAAATCACTTCATTCTTATCTACGTACTGACATACATGTTGTTTAATAATTTGTTCAAAGATCTTTCCTGGTATAGAAGTCAGACTCACCGGCCTATAGTTGCCTGGGTCCACCTTCTTCCCCTTTTTGAAGATAGGAACAACATTTGCTCTTCTCTAGTCTTCTGGGACTTCTCCTGTTCTCCAAGAATTTTCAGATTATGGAGAGGGGTTCAAAAATGTATTCTGCTATCTCCTTCAGTACTCTGGGGTGTAATTCATCTGGACCCGGAGACTTGAATTCATTTAGGTTAGCTAAGTGTTTCCTCACTATCTTTCTGTTTATAGATATCCTGGATTCTTCTATTCCCTTAATAGGACAGTGAAGAACAGTTGATGTTACATTTCCTTTCTGAGAGAAAACAGATGCAAAATAGGAATTTAAAAGTTCGGCCTTCTCAACATCCTGTCTTACCATTTCATCATTTTCATCCTGTAAAAATCCTATAGCATCTTTGACTTTTCTTTTACTTTTGACATATCCCCAAAATCCTTTATTATTGCTGTTGACATCTCTTGCAAGCCTCAATTCATTTTCAGCTTTAGCTAATCTGATTTGGAGAACTTGGCCATTTGATGCATAAAGTGTTCATCCATATCTTCAGCTTGCACAGGCGGCCTGTAGTAAATGCCTACAATGGTGTCCTTTCCATTGTTCTGTCCTTGTATTCTTACCCAAACAGTTTCCACAGAACTCCCGGTCTCAGAAGCTTCAATCTCTGTGCAGATATACGCGTTTCTAACATACAATGCGACACCTCCTCCTCGTTTATCAAGTCTGTTTCTTGCAAATAAGTTGTATCCTTCTAGTCTTGTATTCCAATCATGTGTATTGTCCCACCAAGTTTCAGTGATTCCAATGACATCATATTTCTTTTCCTGTGTTAGTAGTTCCAATTCTCCTTGTTTGTTGCCCATGCTTTGTGCATTAATATAGAAACATTTTAGTTTGTGATTGTTTTCTCTTTCTCCAATATTTTTATTAATTAGATTCTTTTGTCTTTGTTCTTCCTTTCCACTTCTAATAGCAGAGTTCTCAATAGCATTTGTCAGGTGTATGGCTTTTTCTGGTCTTTTGCTTCCCTTCCCACGTTGTTCTAGTTTAAAGCTCTCCTTACAAGTGTAGCAAGGCGACTTCCAAATACAAGTTTTCCAGTCTTCGTAAGGTGCACCCCATCTCTAGCAAGTAGTCCATCATAAAAGTAATTCACTCCGTGATTCATAAATCCAAATCGTTGCTGACGGCACCATCGACGTAGCCAGTTGTTCACCTGCAGAATCTTATTTCACCTCCTTGTTCCATGGCCATCCACTGGGAGGATGGAAGAGAAGACCACCTGCGCTCCCAGTTCTTTCACTTTCTTGCCTAAGTCTTCATAGTCTCTGCAGATGGTTTCCAGGTCAATTCTTGCGGTGTCATTTGTCCCTGTCAGGAAAACCGCACTGCACTTGCTCACTGAGCCAGGGCGCGTGTCCTGAGTACAAAGACTGTGCACAAAGATACCTGCGGAGCGAGCAGCAGTGGTGACAATGCATGCTCCAGGACCTGAATCACGTGACTGCTGGGGGCGTGGCCTAAGCTCCACAGAGCTAGGAGCTGCAGGGAAACTCCTAGAAGGGTAACTACAGGACAATGTTACCAAGGAGCATAGACAGAGACAGACACCAGATCAAGCCGGGTCAAAGCACGAGATAGCAGGACAGTACCAAAGGGCTTAGACAGAAAGAATAGTCAGGACGTAGCAATAGATCAGAAAACCAGAACAAGTATTAGACGGTACAATAGGGGTAAACTGTAGCGGAGTAACGATAGCCAAGCCAGGAGGTCAGAACCAGAAAAGACAATGGTACCAAAAACGAGAGACAGAGTACAGAGTGAAGGAACAAGCCGGGTCATACACGGGAAGCAAACAAACAATGCAGAGTACACACACACCAGGGGTCAGACACACCAGAATAGCAGTATAACTGACAGAGAATGCCAGTATGGAGTGAGCATAAATACCCCTCCCAGATCCAAAGAGAGGCCGGCAATGTTAACCCTGTCAGAACAGGACATTAACCATGTCCTAACCATGACAGTACCCCCCTCTTAATGGGGGGCCACCGGACCCCCAGGTTTCTCAGGGTACCTGGCATGAAAAGCCCGCACCAGTCGATCAGCGTGCACCGAACTGGCTGGAACCCACGATCGATCCTCAACGGAATATCCCTTCCAATGGATAAGGTACTGAAGTCTCCGGAGCACCCACCGCGAATCAATGATGCGCCCTACCTTGTACTCCAGTTGACCCTCTACCAACACTGGTGGAGCCACGGATGAGGGATCTTCTCTAACTGTCCCCACAGGTTTTAATAGGGACCTGTGGAAGACGTTAGAGATTTTGAAGGAGGTGGGCAACTGTAATCTGTATGCCACCGGGTTGATCACCTCTACAATCTTGTATGGGCCAATAAATTTGGGGCCCAACTTCATAGAGGGTATTTTAAGTTTGATGTTACGAGTGGACAACCAGACTTTTTCCCCCACTGTCAACGCAGGAATCACCCCCCTCCTCCTGTCTGCAAAATGTTTGAACTTCTTCTGGGCTTTGGAGATGTTCCCCTGTACCTCCTTCCAGAGGGTTTTTAATTGTTGTACCATCCCCTCGGCACCAGGGCAATCCGAATCCATACGGGAAAATTCCCCAAACTGCGGAACAAACCCATAATTGACCAGAAAGGGAGGCTTTCCGGTAGACTGATTAACCCGACAGTTGAATGCAAATTCTGCCATGGGCAATACCTCACACCAGTCTTCCTGTCTGGTGGAGGCCAGGCATCTCAGAATCTGCTTCAATGACTGGTTGGTGCGTTCCGTTTGTCCGTTAGATTCCGGGTGATAGGAAGAGGAGAATGACAACGTGACCCCCAACTTCATACAAAACGCTCTCCAAAACCTGGCCACAAATTGCACACCCCTGTCCGACACCACGTTCACAGGCACTCCATGCAGTCAAACAATGTGCTGTACAAACAAACGAGCCAAGGTTTCAGCAGATGGTAACGCAGGTAATGGCACAAAGTGGGCTTGCTTAGAATATCTATCAACCACTACCCATACCACTGAGTTGCCCTTGGAAGGTGGAAGGCTAGTGATAAAGTCCATGGACAGGTGTGTCCATGGTTTATCCGGAATTGGCAAAGGCACCAATTCCCCGGCCGGCCGGACCTGAGAGCTTTTAGAGCGCGCGCACACCCCACAAGTATTCACAAACCTTTTTATATCAGTACCCATAGAGGACCACCAAAAACCCCTAGCTACTGCCCCCCGGGTAGCTGCAATACCAGGGTGTGCACTTAACATAGAGTCATGAAATTCTTGAAGGAGTGTGGGACGGAATTGTTCGGGTACAAACAATTTACCTGGGGGTTTATTCCTGGGAGCTTGTGCTTGTGCTTCCAGAATCTCTCTCTGTAACTCAGAGGAGATTTCGGCTACAACCACTCCCGGTTGAAGAATGGAGGAAGGAGGTTCTGGAGGGGACACAGAATCAAAACTTCGGGATAAGGCATCTGCCTTTACATTTTTAGACCCTGGTCGGAACGTGATGGTAAATTGAAATCGAGAAAAAAAAAAGTGCCCACCGAGTCTGTCTGGGGGTCAATCTCTTAGCAGACTCGATATAGGCCAGGTTTTTATGATCAGTGACGACCGTAATGGGATGAGCGGCCCCCTCCAAAAAATGCCTCCATTCTTCAAAGGCCAATTTAACTGCTAACAGTTCCCTGTTACCGACATCATAGTTTCTCTCGGCCGACGAGAACTTCTTAGAGAAAAAGGCACAGGGTTTGAGGTTAGTCAGGGTAGAGGGGCCCTGTGACAATACTGCCCCCACCCCCACCTCCGAAGCGTCGACCTCGACGATAAAAGGTCTTGACGAATCGGGTTGTACCAACACAGGGGCTGTAGTAAAATACTTCTTTAATGCCAGGAAGGAATTTTTTGCGGCCACAGACCAACTTTTTACATCTGCCCCTTTAAGAGTGAGGTCCGTCAAGGGTTTTACCACCTGCGAGAACCCTTTAATGAACTTCCTATAATAATTAGCGAAGCCCAGAAATCGCTGCAACCCCTTCAGGTCATGAGGCTGCACCCAATCTGTAATGGCCTGAACCTTCCCTGGATCCATGCAGAATCCCTCCCCGGATACAATTACACCCAGAAAAGACAGTTCTTGCATAAAAAATGAGCACTTCTCCAGCTTAGCATACAAATGGTTCTCCCGGAGTCTCATAAGCACCGTACGCAGATGATGCAAGTGTGACTGACTGTCCTCAGAGTAAATCAAGATGTCATCAAGGTAAATGACTACATAACGTCCAATCAAGTCATAAAAAACAACATTAATAAAGTTCTGAAAAACTGCAGGAGCATTAGTGAGGCCGAAGGGCATAACCAGGTTTTCAAACAGCCCCTCAGTTGTCAGGAACGCTGTTTTCCATTCGTCTCCCTCCCGGATCCTTATAAGGTTATAAGCCCCTTGTAGATCGAGCTTAGAAAACCATTTGGCCCCCGTAAGTTGATTGCATAGATCAGGAATCAACGGGAGAGGGTACGTGTTCTTAACAGTAATTTTGTTCAGTTCTCGAAAGTCGAGGCACGGTCGCAACCCACCATCTTTTTTCTTTACAAAGAAAAACCCCGCTGCCACGGGTGAGACTGAGGGCCGAATATGCCCCTTGCAAAGGCTTTCTTTAATGTACTCTTTCATAGCTTGGCGCTCAGGCCCGGACAAATTAAACAAACGAGCCTTGGGTAATTTGGCTCCAGGTACTAAATCGATAGCACAATCATATGGTCTATGTGGTGGGAGCGCCTCGGCCTCGCTTTCGGAAAACACATCTTTAAGGTCTCTCAGGTACTCCGGAATACCCTCCAGACCGACAGATGACACAGATACAGATTTTATCGGATTGACAAAAGGAACCGGGTTACAACACAGACCATTATCATTACATCCCAAACGGGTGATCTCCCCCTTCACCCAATCAATAAGAGGATTGTGGCATTGCAACCAGGGCATTCCCAATACCAGTCCTGCAGGCAGATTATTCATAACGAAACAACTTAAATTTTCCACTTGAGTGGAACCCACTTTCATAGAAAAAACTTCAGACATAAAACAAATTCCATCCCGGGTAAGAGGGGATGAATCCACAGCCACAATTTTAACAGGGTCTTTTAACCTGACTGTCCCTATCTTATTAAGAGTCACAACTTGGGCATCAATCAGATTAATGGAGGAACCACAGTCAACAAAGGCGGTGGTCATAACAGGACCGCCAGCAATTTCCAATTCAACCTGGAGGACCATTTTTATACGTGAGAAAAAATGTACCTGGGAGTCTGGACAACCTCCTCGATTGTTGCCCAGACTCAGTCATTTCTCTGAAGGTTTCTCTGAAGAAGGGCAGGAGGGACAATTCCTTTTCCAATGTCCAGAGGCTCCACAGTAAAAACATAGTAGGTTGTCTCTGCGGTGCCTTCTCTCTTTCTCCTTAACCGAGACTGACCCAACGTTCATGGGCTCAGATACGGGTGAAGTGTCACACAATTTGGGGTACAAGGGAGACTCTTGTTGCATCATTCCGCTAGCACGGAGTCTCCGGTCCATACGGACCGCCTGCATCATGGCGTCCTCCAGGGTATCAGGAGGCGAATGTAATGCCAGAGCGTCCTGCAGATGGTCAGAAAGGCCCCTGCAAAACAACCCCCTCAGGGCGGCGTCATTCCAGGATACTTCGGCGGTCCAACGTCTAAACTCTGAGCAGAACCATTCAGCAGAGTGCCTTCTCTGTGTCACACTCATCACCATATCCTCTGCCAGACGCACTCTATCAGGCTCGTCATAAATGTGCCCCAGAGCCTCAAAGAACAAGTTCACTGACATACGTTCAGGAGCAGAGGAAGACAGAGAGAAAGCCCATGCTTGCGGAGCCCCCCGAAGTAGGGAAATAATGACCCCCACCCTCTGGAACTCATCCCCGGAGGAGCGGGGCCTTAGAGAAAAAAAAGCTTGCATCCTTCTCTGAAAGACCTGAACTCCTTTTTATCCCCTGAGAAGGGATCGGGGAATTTGACTGGAGATTCGGGGGACGCTAATGACACATCCCTACCCCCAGAACTAGAAGCCCCTGCATCGACAGCCCCCTGCACAGTAACCACCAACTGTTGCTGGGTATGGGCCATCGTGCACTGTTCCACATTGAGTTTATGGAACATTTGGGTCAGGTGCTTGACCTGATCAGCCAAGGCTTGTATGGGATCCATGAGGATAACACACACTTTTTTTTTTTTTTTTTCCTTCAGAGGAAAAAAAAACTGAATCGGTCAGTTATAATGTCAGGAACACGGCACTGCACTTGCTCACTGAGCCAGGGCGCGTGTCCTGAGTACAAAGACTGTGCACAAAGATACCTGCGGAGCGAGCAGCAGTGGTGACAATGCATGCTCCAGGACCTGAATCACGTGACTGCTGGGGGCGTGGCCTAAGCTCCACAGAGCTTGGAGCTGCAGGGAAACTCCTAGAAGGGTAACTACAGGACAATGTTACCAAAGAGCATAGACAGAGACAGACACCAGATCAAGCCGGGTCAAAGCACGAGATAGCAGGACAGTACCAAAGGGCTTAGACAGAAAGAATAGTCAGGACATAGCAATAGATCAGAAAACCAGAACAGGTATTAGACGGTACAATAGGGGTAAACTGTAACGGAGTAACGATAGCCAAGCCAGGAGGTCAGAACCAGAAAAGACAATGGTACCAAAAACGAGAGACAGAGTACAGAGTGAAGGAACAAGCCGGGTCATACACGGGAAGCAAACAAACAATGCAGAGTACACACACACCAGGGGTCAGACACACCAGAATAGCAGTATAACTGACAGAGAATGCCAGAATGGAGTGAGCATAAATACCCCTCCCAGATCCAAAGAGAGGCCGGCAATGTTAACCCTGTCAGAACAGGACATTAACCATGTCCTAACCATGACAGTCCCCACTTGTAGTAGCAGTAACGGGTAGTCATCTGTAGGTCTGAAGAGTCCTGATATCCTGTCAGACACATCTTTAATTTTTGCACCTGGAAGACAGCACATTTCTCTTGAAGTTATATCCGGTCTGCAGATAGCAGCCTCTGTTCCTCTCAACAGGGAATCCCCCATGACCACCACTCTCCGTTTCTTCTTCACAACATTTTTCTTTCTCCATCCAGGAGGACTCTGAAGGCGTACAAGGTTGCTGTTTGTGGGCAAAGTCTTATCCTGATGTATTTCTTCATCGTTTTCCTGCGTGAGAGCCTGGTACTGGTTCCTGAGAAGTATGGGTGCTGACTGCCTCCTGATCCTCCTGCTTCTCTGGGTCACATGTCTCCATTCCTCTTTTTCTTCAGGTGCACTTCGAATTTCTTGTCTTTCTGTAACATGAAGAGATAATTCTGCTCTGTCTAAGAACTCTTCACCTTCCTTAATGATCTTCAACGTAGCTAACCTCTCTTCGAGATTTTGCAACTTTTCCTCCAACAGGGACACAAGCTTGCATTTGTGGCATGTGAAGTTTGGCTTTTCACTGGTAAGTCTGTGAACATGTAGCAAGAAATGCAGCTCACCAAATGGCTCCTGGACTCTTCCATATTGAGATTTCTTAAAAAAGCTGAAAGATGAGCCAAAATTCGGCGCATGGTTTTCCGATTTCCTCTTTTCAGCTGTAACGGCCAAAACCCAGTGATCGTTGAGCTCGCGGAGACTCTTCACTTATCCCAGAAGGAACTGGGAATATGCAAATGATCTCCTCAAGACTCCTCCCCTGTCTCCATTCCGCAAGTGTGAATTGCACCACGCCTGCACTGCATTGTGCCAGGCTATGCAAAACGTCATACTCCACCAGGAGCTGCTGCAACAGTCCCTACAACATGTTAAGATTTGAAGTCCACCGTGTTGAGTTCATTTTTCCCTTCATCATTGAGGTCTGATGAACTCCCTCCTCTGGTGAAGGAAGGTAGTGAGGCTGATTACCAAACACCTGGGCAGCTAGATGATGACTGGGTGGCTGGAATTGAGGACTGGATATAAGGCTGCCAACGCCCTTCTTCCTGGCTGGTGATTTTCCTGCTGGATTCTTGGAGACCAGTCTGATTCCTGCGTCTCAAAGCTAAGTTTTTCTGCTCTGCTTTGTACTCTTCAGTTTTGTTTTGTTTTGCCTTGTTTTTTGGGAGTTCTGCCATCCCCGGCCGGGGGTGAGCTGAATTCCATTTTTGTCTCTGGTCTGTTGATCTTTTGCTCTGTCTTCAGAATATACCTGAGTGCTGATATAGTCTTTTGAAGCCTAGCGACTTCAGGGCCTGTTTTTCCTATCAGTCGGTTGGCTCATTTTGATAGGGTTTTTGCGGATGGCAGACAGCAGCTTTCCTATCCTGTCCTATGTAGTTAGCTTGGGCCCCATCATTTGCTCAACCTACCTTTCTATCTGTGTTAGTGTTTTCATCTTGCTTCACCGTCATTATATGTTGGGGGCTGCCTATTGCTTTGGGGTCTGCTCTGGGGCAGTTTAGTTTTTCCTCTTTATGTCTTTAGGCTATGTAGTTCTCCGGCTGTGATCGAGGGGTCTAGGGCACCGTAGGAACCCCCACGGCTACTGCTAGTTGTTGTGGATAGGTTCAGGGGTCTGCAATCCGATAGCTGCCAACCTCTCTGGTTTTTCTGGACTTAGCTGGTATTTTGTTTTTTCCTCCTTCGGTGACTCATCATAACAGAATCACCAGCCATACCGCAGATCCTAGGGTACTCAATAGCAGGAGAGAATTGTAAAAAGAAAAAAAAAAAAGGAAAGAAAAAAG
Source organism: Dendrobates tinctorius (assembly GCF_039654945.1). NCBI lineage: Eukaryota > Metazoa > Chordata > Amphibia > Anura > Dendrobatidae > Dendrobates > Dendrobates tinctorius. Next base: position 49,797,928 of record NW_027361683.1, read on the forward strand.
TGTCAGAATTTTTTTTTTTGTGTGCATATTTTTTCCTCTATATCTCTGAGGCCTTAGGGGGAATTTTTCTCTCAATGGAGATGAAGCAATTGTCTGATCGTGTGGAGCAGCTCGCTGTTGAAGTGCGGGGAATTTCCGCCTATCTTGCTCATTCACATGCTGCTGAACCAAAGATTCCCACTCCTGATGTGTTTTTTGGGGATCGGTCTAAATTCTTGAATTTGAAGAATAATTGCAAATTATTTTTTGCCTTGAAGCCTAACTCGTCGGGGAACTCCGCGCAGCAGGTTAAAATTGTCATCTCTTTGCTGCGCGGCGATCCCCAGGATTGGGCGTTTTCTTTGAAACCTGATGATCCTATTCTGAATAATGTGAACGCATTTTTTCAAGCCTTGGGGTTGTTGTATGATGAACCTAATGCTATTGATCAGGCTGAAAGGACCCTGTTGGCATTAAGCCAGGGTCAGGATTCGGCAGAGTTGTACTGTCAAAAATTCCGAAAGTGGGCGGTCCTTACTACCTGGAATGATGGTGCCTTGACAGCCCTCTTTCGGAAGGGTTTGTCAGAAACTGACAAACACGAGAAATGTTGCCACCTGTTGAACAAATGTCTGAACCTATGCAATGTGAGTTTTGTCTAGGGCGCAACGTCAGGAGTTCAGAAGGCGTAATAAGCTGTGTTTTTTTTGTGGAGATGCCTTGCATATTATTTCTGTCTGCCCTAAATGAGAGAAACGTTGTGCACACACATTTTCTGTGGGTGGTGTTCAACCTAAGTTTATTCTGGCAATTACTCTGATCTGCTCCCTGTCCACATTTTCCGCCAAGGCTTTTGTGGATTCAGGAGCAGCTCTGAACCTGATGGACTTGGATTTTGCTAAACGTTGTGGATTTCCTATGACACCTCTGCGGACGCCTATCCCTTTGTGGGGTATTGATGCTAATCCTTTGGCGAAGAATAAACCTCAGTTTTGGACCCAAGTGGTAATGCGGGTCGCCCCAGACCATCAAGAAAATTGCAGATTTTTGGTGTTGCATAATTTGCATGATACCATTGTTCTGGGGTTTCCCTGGTTGCAAATCCATAATCCAGTTCTGGATAGGAAATCTTTGTCTGTGGTGAGTTGGGGTTGTCGGTGTGCCCTTAGTGATGCTCCTGTTTTCGCCACCTCTCCCCAGTCGCATGATGTTCCTGACTATTTGGCTGACTTTTATGATGTATTTAGTGAGAATCAGTCTGTGTCTTTGCCTCCTCATAGGAGTTATGACTGTGCAATTGAGCTGAACCCGGGGTGTAAATTCCCCAAGGGTCGGCTTTTCAATTTATCTGTACCCGAGCACGAGGCTATGCGATCCTATATTAAGGAGGCATTGGAGAAGGGTCATATTAGACCATCCTCTTCACCCTTAGGTGCTGGGTTTTTTTTCGTGGCTAAAAAGGATGGTTCATTAAGGCCTTGTATTGACTATCGTGCCCTCAACAAAATTACTGTTAAATATCAGTATCCGTTACCCCTGATTTCTGATCTATTCTCCAGAGTTAAAGGTGCTTGCTGGTTTACCAAGCTTGACCTCAGGGGGCGTATAATCTTATTTGCATTAAGCATGGGGATGAATGGAAGACGGCGTTTAATACTCTGGAGGGACATTTTGAGTACCTGGTGATGCCTTTTGGGCTCACTAATGCCCCTTCTGTCTTCCAGTGCTTCATGAACGATATATTCCGAGACTTTGTGGATAAATTTTTGATTATCTATCTGGATGATATTTTGATCTTCTCCAAGAATTGGGACTCTCATGTGGAACATGTTCGGACTGTGTTCCGGATATTGAGGGAGAATTCCCTGTATGTCAAGGGATCGAAATGCCTTTTTGGGGTACAGAGGATTTCATTTTTGGTATTTATTTTGTCTCCGTCAACTATTGAAATGAACCCGGCCAAGGTACAGGCCATTTGTGACTGGGTTCAGCCCACTTCTTTGAAGGCCCTCTGTCATGATCCAGTGTTGGATCTGGCGGTATTAAATGCATTAAGTGAACTTTTTTCCTTTGGTTCCAAAGTGTGTCGTGATTGCCCCCGGTGGCCATTAGAATCATCACGTGGTGTCGTTCATTCTAAGTTGCCCGGTGGTGGGGAATGGTATCGCACTTTAGGTTAATGTTCACTTAATTATGGATCAGGTGTGACACCCTATAAAGGTGTGCTAGAGGTGTGCAATCACTGCCTGTGATATTGTGAGATTGTTTTCACTCTGAGTTGGAGAGCCTGGAGGAATGGAGCTGGTGAGGAGTCCTGCGCAGCTTAGCCAGGGGGGAAGAGTGTCAGCTATGGTGTCTGGACGAAGGGCTGGCATGGCGTGGTGGAGTCGCAGTGATGGTGTCAGCGGGAAGTGTCTGCATGGGCTGGTGGAGTGGCTACTATGGAGAGTGGCACTCACCATGTGGGACTTGGTTGCTGAGCTGGACTCAAGCATGCTTGACTTCGTGGCAGAAGCTGAACACTTCCTTGGGACTCTGGTACTAAGCAGCTGCAACTGGTGTTGGACTCTGCTCCAAGGCTGCACTAAGGTTAAGGATCCTGTTATGGTGATGGATCCAGGTGGAGGAGAAGATGCGCTCAGGTGGAGGGCTCTGTTGCTAGGAGCGCACGCAACAGAGCAAAGCTAAGTGGTGTTTCCCCTGTATTGTCTCTTTCCTCATGTGTGTTATTAGTGCAGTGGTGGGATTAGTTTCCGCACCGACCTATTCCCTAGTGAGGGTTTAGGTTCAGGGCGAGCTAGGGCGTTGAGGTACGCGTGCGGCGCCCGGTGCGAAACCGGCATAGGGAACGTTAGGAGTGCAGGGACACTGGCTCAGGGGAGCTCAGGAGGTCTCCAATTCCTTTTCCCTATTGCAGGGCCCACCACTGTTGATGTTTCCCAGGTCCCCCTTTATTATTTAAATTCGCCGTACTGGAGGCGGGGTTTCCAGAATGTTTATTAACGTGTAATACCTAAATTCGCCAGGTGGAGGCGGCGTATCCACCAACATGTATTATTATTTAAATTCGCCCCACTGGAGGCGCTGTATCCAGGGTCACGTGTGTTATGGGTTCGCCTTGCGGTAACACCTGCGCCCAGACACACAGTGACCATGACATTATCACAGGCCCTACAGTTTTTTTTTTTCTGGTGAGCTTTGGCCACGTGGAGACCGCTGAGTTATTGCTGCCGGGCCTCACTGAGGTGAGTGGGGAGCGGCAAGGTGTTTAGAGCCGCTGCAGCAGCAGTTATCACGGTCTGGGGCCTCTGCTTAGGTAACCAGGAAATCAAAAATGGCGGCTGCGGTCTGGCAAAAGCCCCTAGAGTCGCTGCTGGGGAGCGGGACTTGCTCATGCACGGGGAGGTACCCAGGCAGGTTGGAGGAATGGTGCCCCACGGAGCTGCCTGGTATTCCCCGAGGTGAAGGGGTACGTCCCTGTAGTGAGCAGATTGGTGAATAGTCCGCGGGGCTCATGCCAAATCTTCGATGCCGCCCCTCCTGGTCGTGTGGAGGCGACCAGCGAGTATATATATATTTTCCTCCATATTCCTGCGGCTATGGTACTAAAACCCCCTAGAGTCGCTGCTGGGGAGCAGGACTGGTTCATGCAGGTGGGCGCACCCAGGCAGGTGGGAGGAATGGTGCCCCACGGAGCTGCCTGGTATTCCCCGAGGTGAAGGGGTACGCCCCTGTGGTGAGCTGACTGGTGTGATAGTCCGCGGGGTTTTACGCCAAATCTTCATACCATCGAAGAAGCCGTCCTCCTGGTCGTGTGGAGGTGACCAGCGAGAGTATATTTCCTCCATTTCCTGGTCCCCTTCTCCTCCTGGTGTGTGCAGCAGGTGTGCTGCGGGGGAGTAGGGACAAATCTCTACCCTCGCCATTAACCAACCCTAGGAGGCGCAGTCCTCATGGTGAAAGGGTTGGAGGGTGGTGTCCCTTGGTGAATAGTGAGGGTGTGAGTGTGGTGACACAGGGGGACGCCTCTGTTGTCAAGTCCAGAGTGAGTTCACCAAGTTATGACAAATGTATGTGTGCAATAAACGTGCAGGTCCGGACCTGTGTGTGAACGAGCATGTATGGGTGCCACCAAAAAACATCTTGGAAATGTGTTGTGGAGTCTGATCAGCTCTTAGCATACATACACATACATAATCTCGTTCCCCAGGTCGGCGATGTGGAGATGAGTGGTGCCTCCAAAATGAACATGTATTGCCATTACCAGCGGTGTTTGTCATGAACCTGAAGTGTCAGGTAATGGTGGGGTGAACTCAGGATCTGAGCGTCCCCGCTGTGGGTGTTTCCCTAATGAGGGGTGGTCTTGAGGGTCCAGAGGCCCCTCATTAAGGAGGGGGTACTGTCATGATCCAGTGTTGGATCTGGCGGTATTAAATGCATTAAGTGAACTTTTTTTCCTTTGGTTCCAAAGTGTGTCGTGATTGCCCCCGGTGGCCATTAGAATCATCACGTGGTGTCGTTCATTCTAAGTTGCCCGGTGGTAGGGAATGGTATCGCACTTTAGGTTAATGTTCACTTAATTATGGATCAGGTGTGACACCCTATAAAGGTGTGCTAGAGGTGTGCAATCACTGCCTGTGATATTGTGAGATTGTTTTCACTCTGAGTTGGAGAGCCTGGAGGAATGGAGCTGGTGAGGAGTCCTGCGCAGCTTAGCCAGGGGGGAAGAGTGTCAGCTATGGTGTCTGGACGAAGGGCTGGCATGGCGTGGTGGAGTCGCAGTGATGGTGTCAGCGGGCAGTGTCTGCATGGGCTGGTGGAGTGGCTACTATGGAGAGTGGCACTCACCATGTGGGACTTGGTTGCTGAGCTGGACTCAAGCATGCTTGACTTTGTGGCAGAAGCTGAACACTTCCTTGGGACTCTGGTACTAAGCAGCTGCAACTGGTGTTGGACTCTGCTCCAAGGCTGCACTAAGGTTAAGGATCCTGTTATGGTGATGGATCCAGGTGGAGGAGAAGATGCACTCAGGTGGAGGGCTCTGTTGCTAGGAGCGCACGCAACAGAGCAAAGCTAAGTGGTGTTTCCCCTGTATTGTCTCTTTCCTCATGTGTGTTATTAGTGCAGTGGTGGGATTAGTTTCCGCACCGACCTATTCCCTAGTGAGGGTGTAGGTTCAGGGCGAGCTAGGGCGTTGAGGTACGCGTGCGGCGCCCGGTGCGAAACCTGCATAGGGAACGTTAGGAGTGCAGGGACACTGGCTCAGGGGAGCTCAGGAGGTCTCCAATTCCTTTTCCCTATTGCAGGGCCCACCACTGTTGATGTTTCCCAGGTCCCCCTTTATTATTTAAATTCGCCGTACTGGAGGCGGGGTTTCCAGAATGTTTATTAACGTGTAATACCTAAATTCGCCAGGTGGAGGCGGCGTATCCACCTGCACGTATTATTATTTAAATTCGCCCCACTGGAGGCGCTGTATCCAGGGTCACGTGTGTTATGGGTTCGCCTTGCGGTAACACCTGCGCCCAGACACACAGTGACCATGACACCCTCCAGAAGTTTTTGGGTTTTGCTAATTTTTATCGGAAATTTATAGCTAATTTTTCTGGTATTGCCAAGCCATTGACGGATTTGACTAGGAAGGGTGCTGATGTGCTGAATTGGTCTCCGGCGGCTGTTTCTTCCTTTCAGGAGCTGAAGCGAAGATTCACTTCTGCTCCGGTTTTGCGGCAACCTGATGTCTCACTCCCGTTTCAGGTGGAGGTGGACGCTTCTGAGATTGGTGCAGGAGCGGTGTTGTCCCAAAAAGATCCTGTGACATCTAAAATGAATCCTTGTGCTTTCTTTTCCCGAAAGTTCTCCCCATCCGAACGTAACTATGATGTGGGGAATCGGGAACTGTTGGCCATGAAATGGGCGTTTGAGGAGTGGAGACATTGGTTGGAGGGAGCCAGACACCAAGTCGTGGTCCTTACTGACCACAAGAATTTGATTTACCTGGAGTCGGCCAAGCACTTGAATCCTAGACAGTAGAGTTGAGCGACTTTTGGTTTTTTAGGGTCGCGTTTCGTTTCGTGAAACCCGACTTTTCCAAAAGTCGGGTCGAGCAAGATCGTCCGATTATAGGGAAAAGTCGGGGTCGTCCCGAAACACGAAACCCAATGTAAGTCAATGGGGAATAAAAGTCGGCAGTGAGAGGAGGACAGGAAACACACCTACAGTGCCCATTTGAATGCCAAAAGCATCAATTCTTCTTACTTAAGCTTGTCAACCTTAATTAACTTCATAATACAAGTTACGCACTGAAAAATGGGGGTTATTTGGCTAAAGTTGTGGGGGGGGGAGGGCTGGCTGCAGGTTTTCATGTGCCCTGGGCGAAAGAGCGCCCCTTTAACACATACCACAACTCATCATGCTCCGATACGGCAGAGAAATAGCGGTATAGTACAATGAAAAATACCTCACTTTTTACATCTCATGACGAGGCCCATCTATTTCTCCATACAGAATCATTGGTCCCATACAATGTTTGAAACAGTATATGATGAGCTCCACATAATGCTACAGTATATGTTGGTCCCTATGGATGAAGCTCCACTGTCTTATGGGCCCAAATAATGCTCCAAACATAATGGGCCCCATTTCTAATGCTCTAGTGTATAATGGGCCCTGTAAATGCTGCTCCAGTGTCTGATGTCCACCTTTGGAATGTTCCAGTGTATGGTGGGCCCCATCTATCATTCTCCAGAGTATAGTGCTCCCCAAAAATTGCTGTCCCAACATTGAAAACAAGCAAATAAGTCTCCTCGCTAGGGAATCCCTGTACTTGTCTGGACAGGTGCTGTAGCTTGCTTAACAGCTCGCCAGCCGTTCTCACGCCCAGTATGGATTGCACGTGATTGCACAAAGGTTAGAAAGGGTACCGTATCACTGGATAACATGTATGGATAGCGTACACATTCTAAATATATGTCTATACAGCATGAGGCAGGCTCAGACGGTGTTAGGCCCAGTATGGATTGCACGTCATTGCACAAAGGTTAGAAAGGGTACCGTATCCCTGGATAACATGTATGGATAGCGTACACATTCAAAATATATGTCTATACAGCATGAGGCAGGCTCAGACGGTGTTAGGCCCAGTATGGATTGCACGTCATTGCACAAAGGTTAGAAAGGGTACCGTATCCCCGGATAACATGTATGGATAGCGTACACATTCAAAATATATGTCTATACAGCATGAGGCAGGCTCAGACGGTGTTAGGCCCAGTGTGGATTGCACGTCATTGCATAAAGGTTAGAAAGGGTACCGTATCCCTGGATAACATGTATGGATAGCGTACACATTCAAAATATATGTCTATACAGCATGAGTCAGGTTCAGACGGTGTTAGGCCCAGTATGGATTGCACGTCATTGCACAAAGGTTAGAAAGGGTACCGTATCCCCGGATAACATGTATGGATAGCGTACACATTCAAAATATATGTCTATACAGCATGAGGCAGGCTCAAACGGTGTTAGGCCCAGTATGGATTGCACGTCATTGCACAAAGGTTAGAAAGGGTACTGTATCCCTGGATAACATGTATGGATAGCGTACACATTCAAAATATATGTCTATACAGTATGAGGCAGGCTCAGACGGTGTTAGGCCCAGTATGGATTGCACGTCATTGCACAAAGGTTAGAAAGGGTACCGTATCCCTGGATAACATGTATGGATAGCGTACACATTGAAAATATATGTCTATACAGCATGAGGCAGGCTCAGACGGTGTTAGGCCCAGTATGGATTGCACGTCATTGCACAAAGGTTAGAAAGGGTACCGTATCCCTGGATAACATGTATGGATAGCGTACACATTCAAAATATATGTCTATACAGCATGAGGCAGGCTCAGACGGTGTTAGGCCCAGTATGGATTGCACGTCATTGCACAAAGGTTAGAAAGGGTACCGTATCCCCGGATAACATGTATGGATAGCGTACACATTCAAAATATATGTCTATACAGCATGAGGCAGGCTCAGACGGTGTTAGGCCCAGTATGGATTGCACGTCATTGCACAAAGGTTAGAAAGGGTACCGTATCCCCGGATAACATGTATGGATAGCGTACACATTCAAAATATATGTCTATACAGCATGAGGCAGGCTCAGACGGTGTTAGGCCCAGTATGGATTGCACGTCATTGCACAAAGGTTAGAAAGGGTACCGTATCCCCGGATAACATGTATGGATAGCGTACACATTCAAAATATATGTCTATACAGCATGAGGCAGGCTCAGACGGTGTTAGGCCCAGTATGGATTGCACGTCATTGCACAAAGGTTAGAAAGGGTACTGTATCCCCGGATAACATGTATGGATAGCGTACACATTCAAAATATATGTCTATACAGCAAGAGGCAGGCTCAGACTGTGTTAGGCCCAGTATGGATTGCATGTCATTGCACATTGCACAAAGGTTAGAAAGGGTACCGTATCCCCGGATAACATGTATGGATAGCGTACACATTCAAAATATATGTCTATACAGCATGAGGCAGGCTCAGACGGTGTTAGGCCCAGTATGGATTGCACGTGATTGCACAAAGGTTAGAAAGGGTACCGTATCCCCGGATAACATGTATGGATAGCGTACACATTCAAAATATATGTCTATACAGCATGAGGCAGGCTCAGATGGTGTTAGGCCCAGTATGGATTGCACGTGATTGCACAAAGGTTAGAAAGGGTACCGTATCCCCGGATAACATGTATGGATAGCGTACACATTCAAAATATATGTCTATACAGCATGAGGCAGGCTCAGACGGTGTTAGGCCCAGTATGGATTGCACGTCATTGCACAAAGGTTAGAAAGGGTACCGTATCCCCGGATAACATGTATGGATAGCGTACACATTCAAAATATATGTCTATACAGCATGAGGCAGGCTCAGACGGTGTTAGGCCCAGTATGGATTGCACGTCATTGCACAAAGGTTAGAAAGGGTACCGTATCCCCGGATAACATGTATGGATAGCGTACACATTCAAAATATATGTCTATACAGCATGAGGCAGGCTCAGACGGTGTTAGGCCCAGTATGGATTGCACGTGATTGCACAAAGGTTAGAAAGGGTACCGTATCCCTGGATAACATGTATGGATAGCGTACACATTCAAAATATATGTCTATACAGCATGAGGCAGGCTCAGACGGTGTTAGGCCCAGTATGGATTGCACGTCATTGCACAAAGGTTAGAAAGGGTACCGTATCCCCGGATAACATGTATGGATAGCGTACACATTCAAAATATATGTCTATACAGCATGAGGCAGGCTCAGACGGTGTTAGGCCCAGTATGGATTGCACGTCATTGCACAAAGGTTAGAAAGGGTACCGTATCCCCGGATAACATGTATGGATAGCGTACACATTCAAAATATATGTCTATACAGCATGAGGCAGGCTCAGACGGTGTTAGGCCCAGTATGGATTGCACGTCATTGCACAAAGGTTAGAAAGGGTACCGTATCCCCGGATAACATGTATGGATAGCGTACACATTCAAAATATATGTCTATACAGCATGAGGCAGGCTCAGACGGTGTTAGGCCCAGTATGGATTGCACGTCATTGCACAAAGGTTAGAAAGGGTACCGTATCCCCGGATAACATGTATGGATAGCGTACACATTCAAATTATATGTCTATACAGCATGAGGCAGGCTCAGACGGTGTTAGGCCCAGTATGGATTGCACGTCATTGCACAAAGGTTAGAAAGGGTACCGTATCCCTGGATAACATGTATGGATAGCGTACACATTCAAAATATATGTCTATACAGCATGAGGCAGGCTCAGACGGTGTTAGGCCCAGTATGGATTGCACGTCATTGCACAAAGGTTAGAAAGGGTACCGTATCCCCGGATAACATGTATGGATAGCGTACACATTCAAAATATATGTCTATACAGCAAGAGGCAGGCTCAGACGGTGTTAGGCCCAGTATGGATTGCACGTGATTGCACAAAGGTTAGAAAGGGTACCGTATCCCTGGATAACATGTTTGGATAGCGTACATATTCAAAATATATGTCTATACAGCATGAGGCAGGCTCAGACGGTGTTAGGCCCAGTATGGATTGCACGTCATTGCACAAAGGTTAGAAAGGGTACCGTATCCCTGGATAACATGTATAGATAGCGTACACATTCAAAATATATGTCTATACAGCATGAGGCAGGCTCAGACGGTGTTAGGCCCAGTATGGATTGCACGTCATTGCACAAAGGCTAGAAAGGGTACCGTATCCCTGGATAACATGTATGGATAGCGTACACATTCAAAATATATGTCTATACAGCATGAGGCAGGCTCAGACGGTGTTAGGCCCAGTATGGATTGCACGTCATTGCACAAAGGTTAGAAAGGGTACCGTATCCCCGGATAACATGTATGGATAGCGTACACATTCAAAATATATGTCTATACAGCATGAGGCAGGCTCAGACGGTGTTAGGCCAAGTATGGATTGCACGTCATTTCACAAAGGTTAGAAAGGGTACCGTATCCCTGGATAACATGTATGGATAGCGTACACATTCAAAATATATGTCTATACAGCATGAGGCAGGCTCAGACGGTGTTAGGCCCAGTATGGATTGCACGTCATTGCACAAAGGTTAGAAAGGGTACCGTATCCCCGGATAACATGTATGGATTGCGTACACATTCAAAATATATGTCTATACAGCATGAGGCAGGCTCAGACGGTGTTAGGCCCAGTATGGATTGCACGTCATTGCACAAAGGTTAGAAAGGGTACTGTATCCCTGGATAACATGTATGGATAGCGTACACATTCAAAGTATATGTCTCAGGAGGCAGGCTCAGACGGTGTCAGGCACAGTACTGATTTGACGGCCCAGATTACTCAGCGGAGGAGCAGGGAGAGGTAAAGATTGCAAATGCTGGGGCCCTGCCCAAGCAAGGGGGGCCCACTCGTGGGCGTCGGTCCTGGCACTGGGCCCCTCATAGTACAGCGGTGTGTCTGACGGCGGGTGTGCACCACCACCGTCAGAGACACTTGATTGCACTATGAGGGACCCTGTGCCAGTGCCCGCGCCCAAGAGTTGGCCTACCCACCTGTCCAGGGCAACGGCACTCGCACGGTGTCGTGCGCTAGGTGGTTACCCCGGCCATGGGGGGGGAGGCAACACAGTTAGGGAGTTTTAGAAAGTGGCATATGTTGATGTTGGACATTCAACTGATGCAAAAGGCGAAATAGGTGAAGTACCAGGAAGAGGTGGACCAAAGCAAGCCATTTTTCTGTCACCCTATGTGTCATCAGGGGAAGGTGGGACAAAATCCTTGGAAACCCATGCGTGGTTCATTTTAATGAAGGTTAGATCATCCACATTTTGGGTTGACAGACGGGTCCTTTTTTCTGTCAGGATTGATCCAGCTGCACTGAAGACTCTTTCCGATAGCACACTTGCAGCTGGGCAAGCGAGCTCCTGTAAGGCATATTGGGCCAATTCAGGCCAGGTGTCCAGTTTAGCGGCCCAATAGTCAAAGGGGAATGACCTGTGTGGGAGAACATCGATATGGGAGGAAAAGTAGTTTGTAACCATAGTTGACAACTGCTGTCTCCTGTCACTTTCCATCGATGCAGTATTACCAGTTGTGTGAGCGGTATTTGAAAAATCAGTCCACAACATTGTCATGAAACCCCTGTCTCCAACGCCACTTCTGCTGTGTGCACCACGAACACCTCTGCCAAGCTGCCCCCGGCCCGTACGGCTCGTGTGAGAACCATCACCGCTGCTGTGTGCTGGGAATGCCTCAAGCAACCGATTTACCAGAGTTGCTTGTTTATTAGCCAATATTAGGTCAAGGTTCTCCTGTGGCATGATGTTTTGTAATTTGCCTTTATAGCGTGGATCCAGGATGCTGGCCAACCAGTAGTCGTCATCGTTCATCATTTTGGCAATGCGGGGGTCCCTTTTTAGGATCCGCAAGGCATAATCTGACATGTGGGCCAATCTTCCCGGTGTCAATGATGCACTGCGAGTGCTGGGTGGAGGAGCACTTTCTGGCAAATCCACATCCCTCCAGTCACGCACAAACCCTGTACCAGACCTTGCCACGCCAACATTTTCACTTGCCCCACGAGATGCATCCTCCTCCCCTAAGTAATCATCCCCATCATCCTCCTCCTCCTCTTCTTCCTCCACCTCGTCCAGGAGAGGTCCCTGAGCAGACAATGGCTGAATGTCATCAAGGATTCCCTCCTCCTCTTCCTCCTCATCAACATTGGCTGCAGACGCCTGCTCCTTAAGGTGCGTCAAAGTTTGCATGAGCAGACGCATAAGTGGGATGCTCATGCTTAGGATGGCGTCGTCTGCGCTTACCAGCCGTGTGCATTCCTCAAAACACTGAAGGACTTTACAAAGGTCTTTCAGCTTCGACCACTGCACGCCTGTCAACTCCATGTCTGCTCTCAAAGTGCCTGGCCGTGTATCCTCCCACAAATGCATTATGGCCTGCCTCTGCTCGCACAGCCGCTCCACCATGTGCAGGGTGGAGTTCCACCTTGTTGCAATGTCGATAATGAGGCGGTGGTTGGGAAGGTGGAGCAATCGCTGCAGCTTCTGCATACGAACAGAGTGTACAGGCGACCGGCGGATGTGCGCGCACAGTCTTCGCACCTTCTGGAGCAGGGCTGTTAACTCCGGATAATTTTTGAGGAAGCACTGCACCACCAGGTTCAATGTGTGAGCCAAGCAAGGTATGTGGCTGAGTTTTGAAAGGGCTATGGCTGCCACAAAATTACGGCCGTTATCACTAACTACCTTGCCTGCCTCAAGATGTACACTGCCCAGCCATGACTCAGTTTGTCGCTTCAAGTACTCGGCCAGCACCTCGGCGGTGTGTCTGTCGCCCAAACACATCATCTGCAACACAGCCTGCTGACGCTTTCCACTAGCTGCTCGATAGGGGGACACATCGTGTGCAACAGTGGCAGCTGCAGATGGAGTGCTCGTACGACTGCGCTCTGTGGACGAGCTTTCGCTTCTGGAGGAGGTGGAGGAGGAGGAGGGTCGAACGCCTACAGCCAACTGTTTCCTATACCGTGGGCTAGGCAGCACTGTCCCACCACCGCTGTCCCCTGTGGACCCTGCATCCACCACATTAACCCAGTGCGCAGTGATGGACACGTAACGGCCCTGGCCATGCCGACTGGACCATGCATCAGTTGTGAGGTGCACCTTTCCGCTCACTGACTGCTTGAGTGCATGGACAATGCGGTCTTTCACATGATGGTGGAGGGCTGGGATGGCTTTGCGAGAGAAGAAGTGGCGACTGGGTAGGTCATAGCGTGGTACTGCATAGGCCATGAGTTCGCGGAAAGCTGTGCTTTCCACCAACCGAAAGGGCATCATCTCAAACGAGATTAGTTTGGCAATGTGGGCGTTCAAACCCAGTGTACGCGGATGAGAGACTGAGTACTTTCTTGACCTACTCATAGTGTCTGGGAGGGTGAGCTGGACTTGAGAGCTGCATATGGTGGATGTAGCGGTGGACAGGGCGGACTGAGAGAGGGTTGATGATGGTGATGGAGTTGGTGTTCTTTCTGATGGCCTAGAATCAGTCTTTCGTTGATATAACAGTGGGATTCCCTGACTGCTGTGGCCTTGCAACGACACCTCAACATTTGCTGCTGTGCTAACCGGTGGGCTTACAGTGGGGGAAACAATGTAGCATTGCTGACTACCTTCGTTGTGATCAGTTGCACATGTGGCACTTGAGGTTTGGTGTTGTGTCCACGCTTGCAAGTGCATGCTGGTTAAATGTCTAAGCATGCAACTGGTATTCAAATTTTTCAGATTTTTCCCTCGGCTAAAGGTCTTTGCGCACTTCTTACAGATAACCTTGGCCTGATCATGAGGATTTTGTTCAAAAAAGTGCCACACTGCACTCTTCCTACTTTGGCAGACATTTTGCGGCCTAGCACGCTGTGATCTTTTGACCCTCTGGACAAGCTGTCCAGCAACTCTTTTGATGTTTGGAACCTGTCTTTGGAGTGCTCCGGGCCTGCCAGATAACAGCTGTTGCGATGTCGATGTCTGCTGTGGATGCTCCTCATCTGAGCTATTGGAAGCAGCACCCTCTTCCCCCAATGGATGCCAATCTGGGTCAACAACTGGGTCATCCATCACCTCCTCTTCTATGTCATGTGCACCTTTCTCTGTGTCACCGTGTATGGTGGTATAGTGTGCGGGAAGGGGCACCTGAGTCTCATCAGGGTCAAAATCTGGCTCTGTACACTGCGAGGACAATGTAGTGCTCTGAGTGAATGTACCAGCAGAATCATCCATCAGCGGCTGTGCATCAGTGCACTCCATGTCAGATTCATCTTGGCCTGAGTAATTCACCATTTGACTTGATAATCCAGGCATGGTATGTGAAAACAGCTCCATGGAGTAATCAGTAGTATGGCCTGCGTCATCCTTCAATCTTGGTTGGGGTGAAGGACACAAGGAAAGGTGTGGTTCATGAACATGAGCCTCCAATGACGACTCAGTGCTTTTACTTTTTACAACTGAAGAAGAGGAGGCGATAGAGCTGGAGGCTGAGTCAGCAATGTAAGACAAAACTTTTTCCTGATGCTCTGCCTTTAAAAGCGGTTTGACAACTCCTAGAAAACTAAGCGTTCGAGGCCTTATGTAGCCAAACGATCACGCAGGGTCAGCACCTCCTGCATTCGGTCCTATTTTGCTCTTGCCACTACCATCAGATCCACCACCAACACCATCATTACCAGCTGCCAACCCCCACCCAATTCCACGGCCTCTTCCACCAGCCTTCCTCATTTTTGGTAGAAATGTAGACAAAGTCCAACAAACTATATAGTAATGTAAAACAAGGTACAAGGTGTCTATAGGACAGGGGAGATTTAGAATTTCTGCACACACTTGTGGACAGTGGACACTTTTGGATTGTGTGAGGCCCACTGATATCTGAGCGCTATGTGACACGCTCGATGGCACAGCTGCCTGTGACCAAAGTGACGAGAGGATAATGGAGATTTTGAATCTCTGCGTACACTTTTGGACACTGGACACTTGTAGATTGTGTGAGGCCCACTGATATCTGAGCGCTATGTGACACGCTCGATGGCACAGCTGCCTGTGACCAAAGTGACGAGAGGATAATGGAGATTTTGAATCTCTGCGTACACTTTTGGACACTGGACACTTGTGGATTGTGTGAGGCTCACTGATATCTGAGCGCTATGTGACACGCTCGATGGCACAGCTGCCTGTGACCAAAGTGACGAGAGGATAATGGAGATTTTGAAACTCTGCGTACACTTTTGGACACTGGACACTTGTAGATTGTGTGAGGCCCACCGATATCTGAGTGCTATGTGACACGCTCGATGGCACAGCTGCCTGTGACCAAAGTGACGAGAGGATAATGGAGATTTTGAATCTCTGCGTACACTTTTGGACACTGGACACTTGTGGATTGTGTGAGGCCCACTGATATCTGAGCGCTATGTGACACGCTCGATGGCACAGCTTCCTGTGACCAAAGTGACGAGAGGATAATGGAGATTTTGAATCTCTGCGTACACTTTTGGACACTGGACACTTGTGGATTGTGTGAGGCCCACCGATATCTGAGCGCTATGTGACACGCTCGATGGCACAGCTGCCTGTGACCAAAGTGACGAGAGGATAATGGAGATTTTGAATCTCTGCGTACACTTTTGGACACTGGACACTTGTGGATTGTGTGAGGCCCACTGATATCTGAGCGCTATGTGACACACTCGATGGCACAGCTGCCTGTGACCAAAGTGACGAGAGGATAATGGAGATTTTGAATCTCTGCGTACACTTTTGGACACTGGACACTTGTGGATTGTGTGAGGCCCACTGATATCTGAGCGCTATGTGACACGCTCGATGGCACAGCTGCCTGTGACCAAAGTGACGAGAGGATAATGGAGATTTTGAATCTCTGCATACACTTTTGGACACTGGACACTTGTGGATTGTGTTAGGCCTACTGATATCTGAGCGCTATGTGACACGCTCGATGGCACAGCTGCCTGTGACCAAAGTGACGAGAGGATAATGGAGATTTTGAATCTCTGCGTACACTTTTGGACACTTGTGGATTGTGTGAGGCCCACTGATATCTGAGTGCTATGTGACACGCTCGATGGCACAGCTGCCTGTGACCAAAGTGACGAGAGGATAATGGAGATTTTGAATCTCTGCGTACACTTTTGGACACTGGACACTTGTGGATTGTGTGAGGCCCACTGATATCTGAGCGCTATGTGACACGCTCGATGGCACAGCTGCCTGTGACCAAAGTGACGAGAGGATAATGGAGATTTTGAATCTCTGCGTACACTTTTGGACACTGGACACTTGTGGATTGTGTGAGGCCCACTGATATCTGAGCGCTATGTGACACGCTCGATGGCACAGCTGCCTGTGACCAAAGTGACGAGAGGATAATGGAGATTTTGAATCTCTGCGTACACTTTTGGACACTGGACACTTGTGGATTGTGTTAGGCCCACTGATATCTGAGCGCTATGTGACACGCTCGATGGCACAGCTGCCTGTGACCAAAGTGACGAGAGGATAATGGAGATTTTGAATCTCTGCATACACTTTTGGACACTGGACACTTGTAGATTGTGTGAGGCCCACTGATATCTGAGCGCTATGTGACACGCTCGATGGCACAGCTGCCTGTGACCAAAGTGACGAGAGGATAATGGAGATTTTGAATCTCTGCGTACACTTTTGGACACTGGACACTTGTGGATTGTGTGAGGCCCACTGATATCTGAGCGCTATGTGACACGCTCGATGGCACAGCTGCCTGTGACCAAAGTGACGAGAGGATAATGGAGATTTTGAATCTCTGCGTACACTTTTGGACACTGGACACTTTTAGATTGTGTGAGGCCCACTGATATCTGAGCGCTATGTGACACGCTCGATGGCACAGCTGCCTGTGACCAAAGTGACGAGAGGATAATGGAGATTTTGAATCTCTGCGTACACTTTTGGACACTGGACATTTGTGGATTGTGTGAGGCCCACTGATATCTGAGCGCTATGTGACACGCTCGATGGCACAGCTGCCTGTGACCAAAGTGACGAGAGGATAATGGAGATTTTGAATCTCTGCGTACACTTTTGGACACTGGACTCTTGTGGATTGTGTGAGGCCCACTGATATCTGAGCGCTATGTGACACGCTCGATGGCACAGCTGCCTGTGACCAAAGTGACGAGAGGATAATGGAGATTTTGAATCTCTGCGTACACTTTTGGACACTGGACACTTGTGGATTGTGTGAGGCCCACTGATATCTGAGCGCTATGTGACACGCTCGATGGCACAGCTGCCTGTGACCAAAGTGACGAGAGGATAATGGAGATTTTGAATCTCTGCGTACACTTTTGGACACTGGACACTTGTGGATTGTGTGAGGCCCACTGATATCTGAGCGCTATGTGACACGCTCGATGGCACAGCTGCCTGTGACCAAAGTGACGAGAGGATAATGGAGATTTTGAATCTCTGCGTACACTTTTGGACACTGGACACTTGTGGATTGTGTGAGGCCCACTGATATCTGAGCGCTATGTGACACGCTCGATGGCACAGCTGCCTGTGACCAAAGTGACGAGAGGATAATGGAGATTTTGAATCTCTGCGTACACTTTTGGACACTGGACACTTGTGGATTGTGTTAGGCCCACTGATATCTGAGCGCTATGTGACACGCTCGATGGCACAGCTGCCTGTGACCAAAGTGACGAGAGGATAATGGAGATTTTGAATCTCTGCATACACTTTTGGACACTGGACACTTGTAGATTGTGTGAGGCCCACTGATATCTGAGCGCTATGTGACACGCTCGATGGCACAGCTGCCTGTGACCAAAGTGACGAGAGGATAATGGAGATTTTGAATCTCTGCGTACACTTTTGGACACTGGACACTTGTGGATTGTGTGAGGCCCACTGAAATCTGAGCGCTATGTGACACGCTCGATGGCACAGCTGCCTGTGACCAAAGTGACGAGAGGATAATGGAGATTTTGAATCTCTGCGTACACTTTTGGACACTGGACACTTTTAGATTGTGTGAGGCCCACTGATATCTGAGCGCTATGTGACACGCTCGATGGCACAGCTGCCTGTGACCAAAGTGACGAGAGGATAATGGAGATTTTGAATCTCTGCGTACACTTTTGGACACTGGACATTTGTGGATTGTGTGAGGCCCACTGATATCTGAGCGCTATGTGACACGCTCGATGGCACAGCTGCCTGTGACCAAAGTGACGAGAGGATAATGGAGATTTTGAATCTCTGCGTACACTTTTGGACACTGGACACTTGTGGATTGTGTGAGGCCCACTGATATCTGAGCGCTATGTGACACGCTCGATGGCACAGCTGCCTGTGACCAAAGTGACGAGAGGATAATGGAGATTTTGAATCTCTGCGTACACTTTTGGACACTGGACACTTGTGGATTGTGTGAGGCCCACTGATATCTGAGCGCTATGTGACACGCTCGATGGCACAGCTGCCTGTGACCAAAGTGACGAGAGGATAATGGAGATTTTGAATCTCTGCGTACACTTTTGGACACTGGACACTTGTGGATTGTGTGAGGCCCACTGATATCTGAGCGCTATGTGACACGCTCGATGGCACAGCTGCCTGTGACCAAAGTGACGAGAGGATAATGGAGATTTTGAATCTCTGCGTACACTTTTGGACACTGGACACTTGTGGATTGTGTGAGGCCCACTGATATCTGAGCGCTATGTGACACGCTCGATGGCACAGCTGCCTGTGACCAAAGTGACGAGAGGATAATGGAGATTTTGAATCTCTGCGTACACTTTTGGACACTGGACACTTGTGGATTGTGTTAGGCCCACTGATATCTGAGCGCTATGTGACACGCTCGATGGCACAGCTGCCTGTGACCAAAGTGACGAGAGGATAATGGAGATTTTGAATCTCTGCGTACACTTTTGGACACTGGACACTTGTAGATTGTGTGAGGCCCACTGATATCTGAGCGCTATGTGACACGCTCGATGGCACAGCTGCCTGTGACCAAAGTGACGAGAGGATAATGGAGATTTTGAATCTCTGCGTACACTTTTGGACACTGGACACTTGTGGATTGTGTGAGGCCCACTGATATCTGAGCGCTATGTGACACGCTCGATGGCACAGCTGCCTGTGACCAAAGTGACGAGAGGATAATGGAGATTTTGAATCTCTGCGTACACTTTTGGACACTGGACATTTGTGGATTGTGTGAGGCCCACTGATATCTGAGCGCTATGTGACACGCTCGATGGCACAGCTGCCTGTGACCAAAGTGACGAGAGGATAATGGAGATTTTGAATCTCTGCGTACACTTTTGGACACTGGACACTTGTGGATTGTGTGAGGCCCACTGATATCTGAGCGCTATGTGACACGCTCGATGGCACAGCTGCCTGTGACCAAAGTGACGAGAGGATAATGGAGATTTTGAATCTCTGCGTACACTTTTGGACACTGGACACTTGTGGATTGTGTGAGGCCCACTGATATCTGAGCGCTATGTGACACGCTCGATGGCACAGCTGCCTGTGACCAAAGTGACGAGAGGATAATGGAGATTTTGAATCTCTGCGTACACTTTTGGACACTGGACACTTGTGGATTGTGTGAGGCCCACTGATATCTGAGCGCTATGTGACACGCTCGATGGCACAGCTGCCTGTGACCAAAGTGACGAGAGGATAATGGAGATTTTGAATCTCTGCGTACACTTTTGGACACTGGACACTTGTGGATTGTGTGAGGCCCACTGATATCTGAGCGCTATGTGACACGCTCGATGGCACAGCTGCCTGTGACCAAAGTGACGAGAGGATAATGGAGATTTTGAATCTCTGCGTACACTTTTGGACACTGGACACTTGTGGATTGTGTTAGGCCCACTGATATCTGAGCGCTATGTGACACGCTCGATGGCACAGCTGCCTGTGACCAAAGTGACGAGAGGATAATGGAGATTTTGAATCTCTGCGTACACTTTTGGACACTGGACACTTGTAGATTGTGTGAGGCCCACTGATATCTGAGCGCTATGTGACACGCTCGATGGCACAGCTGCCTGTGACCAAAGTGACGAGAGGATAATGGAGATTTTGAATCTCTGCGTACACTTTTGGACACTGGACACTTGTGGATTGTGTGAGGCCCACTGATATCTGAGCGCTATGTGACACGCTCGATGGCACAGCTGCCTGTGACCAAAGTGACGAGAGGATAATGGAGATTTTGAATCTCTGCGTACACTTTTGGACACTGGACACTTGTAGATTGTGTGAGGCCCACTGATATCTGAGCGCTATGTGACACGCTCGATGGCACAGCTGCCTGTGACCAAAGTGACGAGAGGATAATGGAGATTTTGAATCTCTGCGTACACTTTTGGACACTGGACACTTGTGGATTGTGTGAGGCGCACTGATATCTGAGCGCTATGTGACACGCTCGATGGCACAGCTGCCTGTGACCAAAGTGACGAGAGGATAATGGAGATTTTGAATCTCTGCGTACACTTTTGGACACTGGACACTTGTAGATTGTGTGAGGCCCACTGATATCTGAGCGCTATGTGACACGCTCGATGGCACAGCTGCCTGTGACCAAAGTGACGAGAGGATAATGGAGATTTTGAATCTCTGCGTACACTTTTGGACACTGGACACTTGTGGATTGTGTGAGGCCCACTGATATCTGAGCGCTATGTGACACGCTCGATGGCACAGCTGCCTGTGACCAAAGTGACGAGAGGATAATGGAGATTTTGAATCTCTGCGTACACTTTTGGACACTGGACACTTGTGGATTGTGTGAGGCCCACTGATATCTGAGCGCTATGTGACACGCTCGATGGCACAGCTGCCTGTGACCAAAGTGACGAGAGGATAATGGAGATTTTGAATCTCTGCGTACACTTTTGGACACTGGACACTTGTAGATTGTGTGAGGCCCACTGATATCTGAGCGCTATGTGACACGCTCGATGGCACAGCTGCCTGTGACCAAAGTGACGAGAGGATAATGGAGATTTTGAATCTCTGCGTACACTTTTGGACACTGGACACTTGTGGATTGTGTGAGGCCCACTGATATCTGAGCGCTATGTGACACGCTCGATGGCACAGCTGTGACAAAAGTGACTAGAGGATAAGGGAGATTGGATTGCTTTTAAAAAAGCAGTTTGCGGAGCAGTGGGTAAACAGCAATGCCAGCGTGTCAGGAAGCCTAAAAAGGCAGCCCAACAACCAACACCACTGATACACCACAATATAGCCTCCCCTTGCACTGCACACACAGTGACTTGTGTGTTGTGCAGGCCAAATCGCTAGCAGCAGAAGCAGTTTTTTTGTCTTCTTCTCTGCCTAACGCTCTCCCTACAGAATCAGCAGCAACCTCTCCCTATACTAAGATCGGCAGAAGTAAGATGGCGGTCGGCGTGCACGCCCTTTTATACCCCCTGTGACGCCCACCAAAGCAAGCCAATCACTTGCATGCCCTTCTGAAAGATGGTGGTGACCCGTGCCTAGGTCATCACGTTGCCCACAGTGTCCGTGGATCCTGATTGGCTGAAAAAGAGCGCAAAACAAACTTTTGAAACGCGACTTTGGCGCGTAAGTCGCCGACCTCGTGGCCGACCTCATAATAGGGTCGGGTTTCGTTTCATGAAACCCGACTTTGCCAAAAGTCGGTGACTTTTAAATTTTTTCGACCCGTTTCGCTCAACTCTACTAGACAGGCTAGGTGGGCCTTGTTTTTCACACGTTTTGATTTTGTGGTCTCTTTTCTTCCTGGCACTAAGAATGTCAAGGCAGACGCCCTCTCTAGGAGTTTCCTTGCTGATTCTCCTGTTGTGACTAAGCCTGCTACCATCTTAGGCGAGGGGGTAGTTCTTTCTGCCATCTCTCCCGATTTGAGACGTGCTCTGGAAGAGTTTCAGGAGGACAAACCTGAGCGTTGTCCCAGTGGAAGTTGTATGTTCCTGAGCAGTGGAGGAAGAGAGTGATGTCTGAAGTTCATTGCTCTGCATTGGCTGGTCATCCAGGTATTTTTGGTACTAGAGATCTGGTGAGTCGGTCTTTTTGGTGGCCCGCCTTGTCTCATGATATCAGGAATTTTGTGCAGTCCTGTGGGACTTGCTCCCGGTCTAAACCTTGTTCTCGCTCTAGTGGCTTGTTGATGTCTTTGCTGGTACCCAGGAGGCCATGGACCCATATTTCAATGGATTTTATCTCTGATATGCCTGTCTCTCAGAGAATGACTGTTATTTGGGTGATTTGTGATAGATTCTCTAAGATGGTCCATCTTGTACCACTCCCTAAGTTGCCATCTTCCTCTGAGTTGGTGCCCTTGTTTTTGCAACAGGTGGTTCGCTTGCACGGGATTCCTGAGAACATTGTATCTGACAGAGCAGTTCAGTTTGTGTCTAGATTTTGGAGGACTTTCTGTTCCAAGCTGGGAATTCAGTTGTCCTTCTCCTCTGCGTTTCACACTCAGACCAATGGGCAGATGGAGAGAACAAACCAGACTTTGGAGTCGTATTTGAGATGTTTTATTTCTGCCGATCAGGATGATTGGGTTTCATTTTTGCCCTTGGCCGAATTTGCTTTAAATAATAGAGCTAGTTCTGCCACTTTGATGTCACCTTTTTTTTGTAACTTTGGTTTTCACCCTCGATTTTCTTCAGGGCAGGTGGAGCCTTCTGCCTGCCCAGGTGTTGACACTGTGGTGGAGAAAATACACCAGATCTGGGACCAAGTAGTGGATAAGTTGTCTCTCTCCCAGGAAAAGGCCCAGCGGTTTTCCAACCGGCGTAGGACCGTTGGTCCCCAGTTTAAGGTGGGTGATATGGTTTGGTTGTCATCAAAAAATATCGCTATGAAGGTGGCTTCTCCTAAGTTTAAGCCTAGATTTATTGGACCTTACAAGATTTTGGAGATTATTAATCCGGTCTCTTTTCGGTTGGCTCTTCCTGTCACATTTAAAATTCATAATGTGTTTCATAAGTCCTTGTTGAAGAGGTTTGTTGAACCAGTTGTTCCTGTGGTGGCACCTCCTGACCCTATATTGGTTGAAGGTAACAGGGAATATGAGGAAGAGAAGATACTGGATTCCCATCTGGCTAGACGGAGACTCCAGTATTTGGTTAAGTGGAAGGGTTATGGTCAGGAGGATAATTCCTGGGTCTCTGCCTCTGATATTCATGCCGAAAGATTGGTGCGTGCCTTTCATCGGGCTCACCCGGATCGCCCTGGTGGCATGGATGAGGGTTTGGTGACCCCTCCTCAAGGGGGAAGTACTGTTGTGAGTTCATTTTTCCCTTCATCATTGAGGTCTGATGAACTCCCTCCTCTGGTGAAGGAAGGTAGTGAGGCTGATTACCAAACACCTGGGCAGCTAGATGATGACTGGGTGGCTGGAATTGAGGACTGGATATAAGGCTGCCGACGCCCTTCTTCCTGGCTGGTGATTTTCCTGCTGGATTCTTGGAGACCAGTCTGATTCCTGCGTCTCAAACCTAAGTTTTTCTGCTCTGCTTTGTACTCTTCAGTTATGTTTTTGTTTTGCCTTGTTTTTTGGGAGTTCTGCCATCCCCGGCTGGGGGTGAGCTGAATTCCATTTTTGTCTCTGGTCTGTTGATCTTTTGCTCTGTCTTCAGAATATACCTGAGTGCTGATATAGTCTTTTGAAGCCTAGCGACTTCAGGGCCTGTTTTTCCTATCAGTTGGTTGGTTCATTTTGATAGGGTTTTTGCGGATGGCAGACAGCAGCTTTCCTATCCTGTCCTATGTAGTTAGCTTGGGCCCCATCATTTGCTCAACCTACCTTTCTATCTGTGTTAGTGTTTTCATCTTGCTTCACCGTCATTATATGTTGGGGGCTGCCTATTGCTTTGGGGTCTGCTCTGGGGCAGTTTAGTTTTTCCTCTTTCTGTCTTTAGGCTATGTAGTTCTCCGGCTGTGATCGAGGGGTCTAGGGCACCGTAGGAACCCCCCACGGCTACTGCTAGTTGTTGTGGATAGGTTCAGGGGTCTGCAATCTGATAGCTGCCAACCTCTCTGGTTTTTCTGGACTTAGCTGGTATTTTGTTTTTTCCTCCTTCGGTGACTCATCATAACACCACCGTGTAGTCACACCGCATATCAACTGGTTAACCGGTAGGCTGAAATATTTCTATACCAACTTAAGTGGCATGGTGGAAATGAGCACACAACGAAAGTGGTTTCTGCATCTGCACATCCAGGCTGGGACAGTGGAGGAGGAATTGCTGTATCATCAGGTTGAAGATGCACGTGGTGTGGTTGCCCTGGTGTAAGGCTGCCACTAGGTTTGCACCATTATTGCACACTGTCTTCCCTGGCTCCAGGTTAAGTGGAGGCTCTTGATCTGGATGTCTGTGATCTCCAAGGCATATTAATTTGTGACAAGCATCAGCTTACGCTGAGTCGTTTTTTCTTTAGAGTGGACCCTCTGGGTCGTGGCACCCACCCACCTAGGGCGAGTTGACCTTGTGAGGAACCACCCCCTGTACAGGGAGTGTCAGGGGCATGACCAAGGGGGTGAGCCACCATGACTGCTGGCATCAGACGGCCGGCTCAAGTAGACACTAGGTACGAGTGTCTGACGACAAGGACGGGCAGGAAGCAAAACAAGACAAGAAGTAAGTTTAAGGTTTCTTCATTAAGACAACTTCAGGATAACATTCAGTGCAAAAATGTGAGAACAAGCAAACATGGCAAGGGGCATGCGTGGGCACGCCAAGGTCCATAGCATGGTATGTGCCAGGTGGCACGCCTGGGTACAGGCAAGGCACAATGGCTTTGGACTCTGGACAGCTAGCAACAATCGACATGATCAGGGCATCAGGCTGCGGACATCAGCTCCGGACATCAGGCCGCAGTCATCAGGCTTACGATCTCTGGCAGCGATCGGTAGGTTCTGGACATCCGGTAGGCAAACCAGGGTCCAGGCAAGGAGGCACGACAGATCTCCAGGCATGGTGCGTGTTAGAGAACACGCCGAGGTCCAAGGCAGGATTCCTGGCAGGGTGCGTGCTAGGGGCACACCAGGGTCCAGGGCAAGGTGCAAGGCAGGGTGCATGTGTAAGGGACACGCCAGGGTTCAAAGCAAGGTGCAAGGCAAGGTGCGTGTGTAGGGTACACGCCAGGGTTCAAAGTTCAACAAACAAGACAGGGTGCGTGTGTGGAGACACGCCAAGGCACAAGGTACAAGGCAGAGTCCTGCGTGTGCAGAGAGACATGCCAGGGACAGGGTTCAAGGCAGAATCCTGCGTGTGCAGAGGGCACACAGGGTCAGAGTTCAAGGCAGAGTCCTGCGCGTGCAATGAGACACACCAGGGTCAGGTTCAAGGCAGAGTCCTGAGCGTGCAGAGGGCACGCCAGGGTCAGGGTTCAAGGCAGAGTCCTGCGCTTGCAGAGTGACACGCCAGGGTCAGGATTCAAGGCAGAATCCTGCGCGTGCAGAGAGACATGACAGGGTCAGGGTTAAAAGCAGAGTCCTGCGTGTGCAAAGAGACACACCAGGGTCAACCAGGGTCAGGTTCAAGGCAGAGTCCTGCACGTGCAGAGTGCACACCAGGGTCAGGGTTCAAGGCAGAATCCTGCGCGTGCAGAGAGACATGACAGGGTCAGGGTTAAAAGCAGAGTCCTGCGCATGCAGAGGGCACGTCAGGGACAGAGAACAGGCAAGGACCTGTATGTGCGAGAGGGCACATCAGGGTACATGGCAAGACCTGTGCATACTTTTACAGAAGCACGGGGAGGTATATCACAGGGCAGGCGAGGGCCTGCACGTGCTAAGAGAAGCACGGAGAGCACAGTGCAGAGACAGCGTGAGTGCAAGGAAGCACAGAGAGCACGGCTTGGGCACTGGCTAGCTGGACGGGCTGCAGCACAAACAGGCGGGTAAGACTCCAGCGAACCCGACTGGGGCATAGCAGGCGACACAGCTGTCACTGACCAATGACCACGGCTGAGGCACAAGCAGGCAGGCACGGCTAGGGCGGGCATGGCTGAGGCACAAGCAGGAGGCTAGGAAGGCCAGGCGCATGCAAAGGGCACACGAACAAACAAGGCAAGGCAAAGCAAGAAACAAGGCAAAGCTAGGTGAGAAACAAGGCAAGACAGGGTACGGAACATGGAGCGGAACATAGGCAGAAACACACAGCCAGGTCAGAGCTAGCAGCGGAGCGTAGGCCGAAGCCCAGAGCAGGGTCAAGGGAGAACCTTGAGACTAGCGTGGAAATGTGCAAGAGAGCACGATAGGACAGAGTCTAGCAGCAGAGCGTAGGCCGAAGCCCAGAGCCGGGTCAAGGCAGAGCCTTGAGACTAGACATGGAAATGTGCAAGAGAGCACCAAAGGGCAGAGTACAGAAAACCAGGCAGAGACAAGAAACATGAGAAGCACTACAAAGCTCAGAATAGCAAAGACCAGACATGGCGAAACAGGCAAAGGCAGAGAACAGCGGAAGTACTACAAGGCAAAGCAAGGCAAGGACAAACATGGCACGAGAGACAACACAAGAGACAACACAAGACATGGCACGAGACAAGAGTCAGAGTACAAGCACAGAGCGTGTGCAGAGACGCACGACAGGGCAGAGTGCAGGGGCACAGAATACAGGGAGCGACCGAGCTGACCAAGCAGCCATGCAGGGAAGCAACACGATACTCAGGCCCTGACCATAGGGAGGGGCGGTCTGATATAGCACCATAGCACCAGTACTTCCGGGTCAGGATCAGGGAGGGACTTTGGGTTCAGATCCTCCAGGACCATAGAGAGCAATGCTAGAACAGCCTGGGTAGAACCATAGAGAATTTCACATGATCAGGGGTTTCCAGGAGTACAGCGGATTGCAGAACCAGAACAGGGCTGGAACATAGGAAAGGTCACATGATCAGTGGTTTCAGGAGTACAGCAGATTGCAGAGTCAGACAGAGACGGATGGTTACCCAGCCACAGCATGCAGCCATGAGGTAAGGCGCGCGTGCACACTGCTCCAGACAACTTGCGGCATAACAGACATGGCGGACATGACAGACATGGCGGACATGACATAATTTAAACACTGCCTGACTGCGGTGAGCCATGACTGCGCAGTATGGAGGTGGGGGGGATTCTCTCTGCAGTGTTGGAATGTGTGTCTCATTAAGGCAGGGTTTGAGGGCACATGTGGAGGCCTTAGAGGAGGTGGAGGAGGCAGAAGCCCTAGAGGAAGAGTTAGAGACAGAAGTTTGTCCCGCAAGCCCTGGGGATTTCAAGACTTGGTGTCTAGTGACTTCTTGGTGTCTAGTGCTTTAGTTCTCCATACCCTGGTGTGTACTAGTTTAGTTCTCCAACCTGAGCTGTTTAGACATTTAGATCTCCAACCCCTGTTGTCTATTAGTTTAGTTTTTCATGTTCTGGTGTGTATTTGTTTGAATCTCCAACCCTAGCTGTTTAGTCGTTTAGTAGAGTTGAGCGAAACAGGTCGAAAAATTTCAAAAGTCGCCGACTTTTATCAAAGTCGGGTTTCATGAAACGAAACCCGACCCTAGGATGAGGTCAGCCACGAGGTCGGCGACTTAAGCGCCAAAGTCGCGTTTCAAAAGTTTGTTTTGCGCTCTTTTACAGCCAATCAGGATCCACGGACATTGTGGGCAACGTGATGACATAGGCAGGGGTCACCACCATCTTTCAGAAGGGCATGCAAGTGATTGGCTTGCTTTGGTGGGCGTCACAGGGGGTATAAAAGGGTGTGCACACCGACCGCCATCTTACTTCTGCCGATCTCAGTATAGGGAGAGGTTGCTGGTGATTCTGTAGGGAGAGCGTTAGGCAGGGAAGAAGACAAAAAAACTGCTTCTGCTGCTAGCGATTTGGCCTGCACAACACACAAGTCACAGTGCAAGGGGAGGCTATATTGTGGTGTATCAGTGGTGTTGGTTGTTGGGCTGCCTTTTAAGGCTTCCTGACAGGCTGGCATTGCTGTTTACCCACTGCTCCGCAAACTGCTTTTTTAAAAGCAATCCCAATTTTTTTTTTTTTGTCCTGCTGAGAAGAAAAAAAAACTGCTTCTGCTGCTAGCAATTTGGCCTGCACAACACACCAGTCACTGTGTGTGCAGTGCAAGGGGAGGCTATATAGTGGTGTATCAGTGGTGTTGGTTGTTGGGCTGCCTTTTAAGGCTTCCTGACAGGCTGGCATTGCTGTTTACCCACTGCTCCGCAAACTGCTTTTTTAAAAGCAATCCAATCTCCCTTATCCTGTAGTCACTTTGGTCACAGCTGTGCCATCGAGCCTGTCACATAGCGCTCAGATATTCATTGGGCCTCACACAATCCACAAGTGTCCAGTGTCCAAAAGTGTGTGCAGAGATTCAAAATCTCCCTTATCCTGTAGTCACTTTGGTCACAGCTGTGCCATCGAGCCTGTCACATAGCGCTCAGATATTCATTGGGCCTCACACAATCCACAAGTGTCCAGTGTCCAAAAGTGTGCGCAGAGATTCAAAATCTCCCTTATCCTCTCGTCACTTTGGTCACAGCTGTGCCATCGAGCCTGTCACATAGCGCTCAGATATTCATTGGGCCTCACACAATCCACAAGTGTCCAGTGTCCAAAAGTGTGCGCAGAGATTCAAAATCTCCCTTATCCTCTCGTCACTTTGGTCACAGCTGTGCCATCGAGCCTGTCACATAGCGCTCAGATATTCATTGGGCCTCACACAATCCACAAGTGTCCAGTGTCCAAAAGTGTGCGCAGAGATTCAAAATCTCCCTTATCCTCTCGTCACTTTGGTCACAGCTGTGCCATCGAGCCTGTCACATAGCGCTCAGATATTCATTGGGCCTCACACAATCCACAAGTGTCCAGTGTCCAAAAGTGTGTGCAGAGATTCAAAATCTCCTTTATCCTCTCGTCACTTTGGTCACTGCTGTGCCATCGAGCCTGTCACATAGCGCTCAGATATTCATTGGGCCTCACACAATCCACAAGTGTCCAGTGTCCAAAAGTGTGTGCAGAGATTCAAAATCTCCCTTATCCTCTCATCACTTTGGTCACAGCTGTGCCATCGAGCCTGTCACATAGCGCTCAGATATTCATTGGGCCTCACACAATCCACAAGTGCCCAGTGTCCAAAAGTGTGCCCAGAAATTCAAAATCTCCCTTATCCTCTCGTCACTTTGGTCACAGATGTGCCATCGAGCCTGTCACATAGCGCTCAGATATTCATTGGGCCTTACACAATCCACAAGTGTCCAGTGTCCAAAAGTGTGTGCAGAGATTCAAAATCTCCCTTATCCTCTCGTCACTTTGGTCACAGCTGT
This sequence comes from Dendrobates tinctorius, assembly GCF_039654945.1. Lineage (NCBI taxonomy): Eukaryota > Metazoa > Chordata > Amphibia > Anura > Dendrobatidae > Dendrobates > Dendrobates tinctorius. The sequence goes on from NW_027361683.1 coordinate 49,827,413, forward strand.
GCCATCGAGCCTGTCACATAGCGCTCAGATATTCATTGGGCCTCACACAATCCACAAGTGTCCAGTGTCCAAAAGTGTGCGCAGAGATTCAAAATCTCCCTTATCCTCTCATCACTTTGGTCACAGCTGTGCCATCGAGCCTGTCACATAGCGCTCAGATATTCATTGGGCCTCACACAATCCACAAGTGTCCAGTGTCCAAAAGTGTGCGCAGAGATTCAAAATCTCCCTTATCCTCTCGTCACTTTGGTCACAGCTGTGCCATCGAGCCTGTCACATAGCGCTCAGATATTCATTGGGCCTCACACAATCCACAAGTGTCCAGTGTCCAAAAGTGTGTGCAGAGATTCAAAATCTCCTTTATCCTCTCATCACTTTGGTCACTGCTGTGCCATCGAGCCTGTCACATAGCGCTCAGATATTCATTGGGCCTCACACAATCCACAAGTGTCCAGTGTCCAAAAGTGTGTGCAGAGATCCAAAATCTCCCTTATCCTCTCGTCACTTTGGTCACAGCTGTGCCATCGAGCCTGTCACATAGCGCTCAGATATTCATTGGGCCTCACACAATCCACAAGTGTCCAGTGTCCAAAAGTGTGCCCAGAAATTCAAAATCTCCCTTATCCTCTCGTCACTTTGGTCACAGCTGTGCCATCGAGCCTGTCACATAGCGCTCAGATATTCATTGGGCCTTACACAATCCACAAGTGTCCAGTGTCCAAAAGTGTGTGCAGAGATTCAAAATCTCCCTTATCCTCTCGTCACTTTGGTCACAGATGTGCCATCGAGCCTGTCACATAGCGCTCAGATATTCATTGGGCCTCACACAATCCACAAGTGTCCAGTGTCCAAAAGTGTGCGCAGAGATTCAAAATCTCCCTTATCCTCTCGTCACTTTGGTCACAGCTGTGCCATCGAGCCTGTCACATAGCGCTCAGATATTCATTGGGCCTCACACAATCCACAAGTGTCCAGTGTCCAAAAGTGTACGCAGAGATAAAAAATCTCCCTTATCCTCTCGTCACTTTGGTCACAGCTGTGCCATCGAGCCTGTCACATAGCGCTCAGATATTCATTGGGCCTCACACAATCCACAAGTGTCCAGTGTCCAAAAGTGTGTGCAGAGATTCAAAATCTCCCTTATCCTCTCGTCACTTTGGTCACAGCTGTGCCATCGAGCCTGTCACATAGCGCTCAGATATTCATTGGGCCTCACACAATCCACAAGTGTCCAGTGTCCAAAAGTGTGTGCAGAGATTCAAAATCTCCTTTATCCTCTCGTCACTTTGGTCACAGCTGTGCCATCGAGCCTGTCACATAGCGCTCAGATATTCATTGGGCCTCACACAATCCACAAGTGTCCAGTGTCCAAAAGTGTGTGTAGAGATTCAAAATCTCCCTTATCCTCTCGTCACTTTGGTCACAGCTGTGCCATCGAGCCTGTCACATAGCGCTCAGATATTCATTGGGCCTCACACAATCCACAAGTGTCCAGTGTCCAAAAGTGTGCGCAGAGATTCAAAATCTCCCTTATCCTCTCGTCACTTTGGTCACAGCTGTGCCATCGAGCCTGTCACATAGCGCTCAGATATTCATTGGGCCTCACACAATCCACAAGTGTCCAGTCTCCAAAAGTGTGTGCAGAGATTCAAAATCTCCCTTATCCTCTCGTCACTTTGGTCACAGCTGTGCCATCGAGCCTGTCACATAGCGCTCAGATATTCATTGGGCCTCACACAATCCACAAGTGTCCAGTGTCCAAAAGTGTGTGCAGAGATTCAAAATCTCCCTTATCCTCTCGTCACTTTGGTCACAGCTGTGCCATCGAGCCTGTCACATAGCGCTCAGATATTCATTGGGCCTCACACAATCCACAAGTGTCCAGTGTCCAAAAGTGTGCGCAGAGATTCAAAATCTCCCTTATCCTCTCGTCACTTTGGTCACAGCTGTGCCATCGAGCCTGTCACATAGCGCTCAGATATTCATTGGGCCTCACACAATCCACAAGTGTCCAGTGTCCAAAAGTGTGTGCAGAGATTCAAAATCTCCCTTATCCTCTCGTCACTTTGGTCACAGCTGTGCCATCGAGCCTGTCACATAGCGCTCAGATATTCATTGGGCCTCACACAATCCACAAGTGTCCAGTGTCCAAAAGTGTGTGCAGAGATTCAAAATCTCCCTTATCCTCTCGTCACTTTGGTCACAGCTGTGCCATCGAGCCTGTCACATAGCGCTCAGATATTCATTGGGCCTCACACAATCCACAAGTGTCCAGTGTCCAAAAGTGTGTGCAGAGATTCAAAATCTCCCTTATCCTCTCGTCACTTTGGTCACAGCTGTGCCATCGAGCCTGTCACATAGCGCTCAGATATTCATTGGGCCTCACACAATCCACAAGTGTCCAGTGTCCAAAAGTGTGTGCAGAGATTCAAAATCTCCCTTATCCTCTCATCACTTTGGTCACAGCTGTGCCATCGAGCCTGTCACATAGCGCTCAGATATTCATTGGGCCTCACACAATCCACAAGTGTCCAGTGTCCAAAAGTGTGCGCAGAGATTCAAAATCTCCCTTATCCTCTCGTCACTTTGGTCACAGCTGTGCCATCGAGCCTGTCACATAGCGCTCAGATATTCATTGGGCCTCACACAATCCACAAGTGTCCAGTGTCCAAAAGTGTGTTCAGAGATTCAAAATCTCCCTTTTCCTCTCGTCACTTTGGTCACAGCTGTGCCATCGAGCCTGTCACATAGCGCTCAGATATTCATTGGGCCTCACACAATCCACAAGTGTCCAGTGTCCAAAAGTGTGTGCAGAGATTCAAAATCTCCCTTATCCTCTCGTCACTTTGGTCACAGCTGTGCCATCGAGCCTGTCACATAGCGCTCAGATATTCATTGGGCCTCACACAATCCACAAGTGTCCAGTGTCCAAAAGTGTGCGCAGAGATTCAAAATCTCCCTTATCCTCTCGTCACTTTGGTCACAGCTGTGCCATCGAGCCTGTCACATAGTGCTCAGATATTCATTGGGCCTCACACAATCCACAAGTGTCCAGTGTCCAAAAGTGTGTTCAGAGATTCAAAATCTCCCTTATCCTCTCGTCACTTTGGTCACAGTTGTGCCATCGAGCCTGTCACATAGCGCTCAGATATTCATTGTGCCTCACACAATCCACAAGTGTCCAGTGTCCAAAAGTGTGCGCAGAGATTCAAAATCTCCCATATCCTCTCGTCACTTTGGTCACAGCTGTGCCATCGAGCCTGTCACATAGCGCTCAGATATTCATTGGGCCTCACACAATCCACAAGTGTCCAGTGTCCAAAAGTGTGCGCAGAGATTCAAAATCTCCCTTATCCTCTCGTCACTTTGGTCACAGCTGTGCCATCGAGCCTGTCACATAGCGCTCAGATATTCATTGGGCCTCACACAATCCACAAGTGTCCAGTCTCCAAAAGTGTGTGCAGAGATTCAAAATCTCCCTTATCCTCTCGTCACTTTGGTCACAGCTGTGCCATCGAGCCTGTCACATAGCGCTCAGATATTCATTGGGCCTCACACAATCCACAAGTGTCCAGTGTCCAAAAGTGTGTGCAGAGATTCAAAATCTCCCTTATCCTCTCGTCACTTTGGTCACAGCTGTGCCATCGAGCCTGTCACATAGCGCTCAGATATTCATTGGGCCTCACACAATCCACAAGTGTCCAGTGTCCAAAAGTGTGCGCAGAGATTCAAAATCTCCCTTATCCTCTCGTCACTTTGGTCACAGCTGTGCCATCGAGCCTGTCACATAGCGCTCAGATATTCATTGGGCCTCACACAATCCACAAGTGTCCAGTGTCCAAAAGTGTGTGCAGAGATTCAAAATCTCCCTTATCCTCTCGTCACTTTGGTCACAGCTGTGCCATCGAGCCTGTCACATAGCGCTCAGATATTCATTGGGCCTCACACAATCCACAAGTGTCCAGTGTCCAAAAGTGTGTGCAGAGATTCAAAATCTCCCTTATCCTCTCGTCACTTTGGTCACAGCTGTGCCATCGAGCCTGTCACATAGCGCTCAGATATTCATTGGGCCTCACACAATCCACAAGTGTCCAGTGTCCAAAAGTGTGTGCAGAGATTCAAAATCTCCCTTATCCTCTCGTCACTTTGGTCACAGCTGTGCCATCGAGCCTGTCACATAGCGCTCAGATATTCATTGGGCCTCACACAATCCACAAGTGTCCAGTGTCCAAAAGTGTGTGCAGAGATTCAAAATCTCCCTTATCCTCTCATCACTTTGGTCACAGCTGTGCCATCGAGCCTGTCACATAGCGCTCAGATATTCATTGGGCCTCACACAATCCACAAGTGTCCAGTGTCCAAAAGTGTGCGCAGAGATTCAAAATCTCCCTTATCCTCTCGTCACTTTGGTCACAGCTGTGCCATCGAGCCTGTCACATAGCGCTCAGATATTCATTGGGCCTCACACAATCCACAAGTGTCCAGTGTCCAAAAGTGTGTTCAGAGATTCAAAATCTCCCTTTTCCTCTCGTCACTTTGGTCACAGCTGTGCCATCGAGCCTGTCACATAGCGCTCAGATATTCATTGGGCCTCACACAATCCACAAGTGTCCAGTGTCCAAAAGTGTGTGCAGAGATTCAAAATCTCCCTTATCCTCTCGTCACTTTGGTCACAGCTGTGCCATCGAGCCTGTCACATAGCGCTCAGATATTCATTGGGCCTCACACAATCCACAAGTGTCCAGTGTCCAAAAGTGTGCGCAGAGATTCAAAATCTCCCTTATCCTCTCGTCACTTTGGTCACAGCAGTGCCATCGAGCCTGTCACATAGTGCTCAGATATTCATTGGGCCTCACACAATCCACAAGTGTCCAGTGTCCAAAAGTGTGTTCAGAGATTCAAAATCTCCCTTATCCTCTCGTCACTTTGGTCACAGTTGTGCCATCGAGCCTGTCACATAGCGCTCAGATATTCATTGTGCCTCACACAATCCACAAGTGTCCAGTGTCCAAAAGTGTGCGCAGAGATTCAAAATCTCCCATATCCTCTCGTCACTTTGGTCACAGCTGTGCCATCGAGCCTGTCACATAGCGCTCAGATATTCATTGGGCCTCACACAATCCACAAGTGTCCAGTGTCCAAAAGTGTGTGCAGAGATTCAAAATCTCCCTTATCCTCTCGTCACTTTGGTCACAGCTGTGCCATCGAGCCTGTCACATAGCGCTCAGATATTCATTGGGCCTCACACAATCCAAAAGTGTCCAGTGTCCACAAGTGTCTGCAGAAATTCAAAATCTCCCCTGTCCTATAGACACCTTGTACCTTGTTTTACATTACTATATAGTTTGTTGGATTTTGTCTACATTTCTACCAAAAATGAGGAAGGCTGGTGGAAGAGGCCGTGGAATTGGGCGGGTGTTGGCAGCTGGTAATGATGGTGTTGGTGGTGGATCTGATGGTAGTGGCAAGAGCAAAATAGGACCGAATGCAGGAGGTGCTGACCCTGCGTCATCGTCTGGCTACATAAGGCCTCGAACGCTTAGTTTTCTAGGAGTTGGCAAACCGCTTTTAAAGGCAGAGCATCAGGAAAAAGTTTTGTCTTACATTGCTGACTCAGTCTCCAGCTCTATCGCCTCCTCTTCTTCAGTTGTAAAAAGTAAAAGCACTGAGTCGTCATTGGAGGCTCATGTTCATGAACCACACCTTTCCTTGTGTCCTTCACCCCAACCAAGATTGAAGGATGACGCAGGCCATACTACTGATTACTCCATGGAGCTGTTTTCACATACCATGCCTGGATTATCAAGTCAAATGGTGAATTACCCAGGCCAAGATGAATCTGACATGGAGTGCACTGATGCACAGCCGCTGATGGATGATTCTGCTGGTACATTCACTCAGAGCACTACATTGTCCTCGCAGTGTACAGAGCCAGATTCTGACCCTGATGAGACTCAGGTGCCCCTTCCCGCACACTATACCACCATACACGGTGACACAGAGGAAGGTGCACATGACATAGAAGAGGAGGTGATGGATGACCCAGTTGTTGACCCAGATTGGCATCCATTGGGGGAAGAGGGTGCTGCTTCCAATAGCTCAGATGAGGAGCATCCACAGCAGACATCGACATCGCAACAGCTGTTATCTGGCAGGCCCGTAGCACTCCAAAGACAGGTTCCAAACATCAAAAGAGTTGCTGGACAGCTTGTCCAGAGGGTCAAATGATCACAGCGTGCTAGGCCGCAAAATGTCTGCCAAAGTAGGAAGAGTGCAGTGTGGCACTTTTTTGAACAAAATCCTCATGATCAGGCCAAGGTTATCTGTAAGAAGTGCGCAAAGACCTTTAGCCGAGGGAAAAATCTGAAAAATTTGAATACCAGTTGCATGCTTAGACATTTAACCAGCATGCACTTGCAAGCGTGGACACAACACCAAACCTCAAGTGCCACATGTGCAACTGATCACAACGAAGGTAGTCAGCAACGCTACATTGTTTCCCCCACTGTAAGCCCACCGGTTAGCACAGCAGCAAATGTTGAGGTGTCGTTGCAAGGCCACAGCAGTCAGGGAATCCCACTGTTATATCAACGAAAGACTGATTCTAGGCCATCAGAAAGAACACAACTCCATCACCATCATCAACCCTCTCTCAGTCCGCCCTGTCCACCGCTACTTCCACCATATGCAGCTCTCAAGTCCAGCTCACCCTCCCAGACACTATGAGTAGGTCAAGAAAGTACTCAGTCTCTCATCCGCGTACACTGGGTTTGAACGCCCACATTGCTAAACTAATCTCGTTTGAGATGATGCCCTTTCGGTTGGTGGAAAGCGCAGCTTTCCGCGAACTCATGGCCTATGCAGTACCATGCTATGACCTACTGTCATGTCGGACACTGTTCACACCAGGGTGTCCGGCAGACAGCGGTAATACCCTGTTGGGTATTCTGTTCCAGTCGGGATAGGGTTAACCAGGTTGTCATGCTGGCTGAGGGCTGGGCCACGCCCTTGGTCTTTAAATAGTAGAAAAAAGGGAAGAAAGTTCCAGCGATGAAGACCTGAGGCGTTGAAACGCGTTGTTCTGCAGTCATCCGACTGATATGCTGTACCTGCTGGAATTTTAATATGCATTGGCACAATAAAATGGATTTTTAATTTTCCATTCCTAGCGCTGGAACTTTCTTCCCTTTTTTCTACTATTGATTGACTGCCTAGTCAAATCCGTGCGCAGGATTTGGATCCTACCAGCAAGGCAGTGCGGTGAGCTGGATTAATCTGTTCTTTTACTCCTTGGTCTTTAAATAGTTCGTCCTGACTATGGGCGTCGCCGACTATAGCTTTTGCCTAGTGCTAGCAATACCGGTCAGCAGTGGTGGTGTTGGAGCGTCTTATATCTGGTGCAGTATATCCCTCAGTGGTTCTTTCTCCAATCTGTTATATATATATTTGGTTGCCCTTGCACATTATTGTATTCCCTTGTGTATTAACTGTGTGGTGTTTCTTTTACCCCTGTCCATACGTATTTGTGGGGTCTGGTGTCTGGTCCCCTCACTGGGTGGAGGGAGGTGGGTTCAGCTTAGGGATGGACAGGAGACAGGGACAGGGTGGAGGCTCAGGCAGGCACACCTTCAGTGTAAACCCTGGGTAGAGGGACAGACAGGGTTCCCCTAGTCTGAGGGACATCGCAGGGGTCCCGGGGTTTTTGCCTAAAGTAACCTAGGCATACCTTGACATTATAGTCGGTGAGGTTGCCGTGGGTGAATCCGTGGAACCCTTGCAGATCGCTGGTATAGCACAGTCACCGAGTAACAAGCCTAAACGTCCTTGGCACAGAAGGCAGGGGCTCTGTTTTTTTTGTGGCAAAGGAGGACATTTTATTAACGCTTGCCCCCTGGTACCTAAGAAGGGCGCGCCGGCGGAAAACTGATAGGCTCAGACGGTTTGGAGGAGTCTAGTCTGAGCCTTTGTGTATCCTCCGTCATTTTTTCCCAGTGTATGCTCCCTGCTAGGGTGGTACTTGGGGGGCAAATGCTCTCTATTACAGTATTTATTGATAGTGGCTCAGCTGCCAATCTCATTGATGAGAGGTTCGCGCATACAGCGGGATTTCCGGTGGAGAAATTGCCGAACCCCATCCGGGTGGTTACCATCAATGCTTCCCCGTTGTCTCAAGGGGAGATCACAGAGTGTGTGTTGGATATACAACTCCACATCGGAGTATTACACTCAGAGCGGGTAACTTGTAAGGTGCTTAGTAACTTACCGGCTCAGATGGTTCTGGGCTTTCCATGGTTGTCAATGCATAATCCTGTTATTGATTGGAAGACCCAGGACATAATTCAGTGGAGCAGGGAATGTCAGGAGAGGTGCCTGGCTACATGTATTTCCGCTTTGACCCCCAATATCCCGGAGCCGTTGCTGGATTATGCGGATGTATTTTCTGAGAAGGGTTGTTCGGAACTACCACCGCATCGCCCCTATGACTGTGCTATTAGGTTGAAACCAGGGGCCAAGTTACCTAAAGCTAGAATGTTTAATATCTCAGGTCCCGAGAGGCTAGCTCTCAAGGAATACATTGCGGATAGCCTGAGCAAGGGTCATATTAGACCTTCCTCTTCTCCTCTGACTGCTGGCTTCTTCTTTGTTAAAAAGAAGGATGGCGGTTTACGCCCGTGTCTGGATTTCAGAGAACTCAACCAGATTACGGTCCGTGATCCTTACCCTATGCCACTTATACCCGATTTATTCAACCAAGTGGTTGGTGCCAGGTCGTTCTCCAAACTGGACCTCAGGGGGGCGTACAATCTTATAAGAGTCCGTCAGGGGGATGAGTGGAAGACAGCGTTCAATACCCCTGAGGGTCACTTTGAGAGTTTGGTAATGCCGTTTGGGTTGACTACGGCACCGGCGGTCTTTCAACACTTCATTAATGATGTCTTCTCTCAGTTGTTGGGGAGGTTCGTTATAATTTATCTTGACGACATCCTCATTTTCTCTCGCGACCATGATACACATATAGAGCATGTTAGACAGGCTCTGCAGTTGCTCAGAGAGAACAGGCTCTATGTCAAGCTTGAAAAATGTGTGTTTTTCATACAGGAGCTACCGTTCTTGGGTTATATAATCTCCGCCTCAGGTTTTAAGATGGACACCGCAAAGGTGCAGGTGGTACTACATTGGGATCGGCCTGATAATCTTAAGGCGCTTCAGCGATTTCTTGGCTTCTCCAATTACTATAGGAAATTTATTAAGAACTTCTCTATGATTGCCAAACCACTGACTGACATGACTAAGAAGGGTACCGACTTTTCTGACTGGTCTGAGCCTGCGGTACAGGCGTTTGAATTCCTCAAGAATAGTTTTGCCTCAGCGCCCATTCTGGTGCAGCCCGATGTCTCCTTACCATTTGTCGTGGAGGTGGATGCGTCGGAGGTTGGAGTGGGGGCTGTACTGTCTCAGGGCCCTTCTTGGGCCAAGTTGCATCCGTGTGCCTTCTTCTCCAAGAAGCTGTCGCCTGCAGAGCGTAATTATGATATTGGCAACAGGGAACTATTGGCCATCAAATTGGCATTTGAGGAGTGGCGACACTTCTTGGAGGGGGCTGTTCATCAGATTACTGTGATAACCGACCATAAGAATTTGCTTTATTTAAAATCTGCTAAGCGCCTGTCCTCCAGACAGGCTCGCTGGGCATTATTCTTCACCCGGTTCAACTTCATTGTTACCTATCGACCTGGGTCGAAGAATGTTAAGGCAGACGCTTTATCCAGGTGTTTTCCTGGTGGAGAGTTATGTGAAGAGCCGGTGCCTATTCTCCAAAAGGGTGTGGTGGTATCTGCCATCACGACAGAGATTGAGGCAGAGATTGCGGAGGCTCAGGAGGTGGTACCGCCGGGGTTGCCTGCTAATAAATCTTTTGTGCCGCTACATCTATGCTCTAGAGTGTTGGGCGAACATCACGACACTGTACTGGCAGGTCATCCAGGGGTTAAGAGCACTCTGGAACTGGTATCGCGTCGTTTTTGGTGGCCTAAAATCCGGCAGGATGTGGCCTCATATGTGGCTGCCTGTACCACGTGCGCACGGGCCAAGACTCCTCGTTCCCGTCCCGCTGGTAACTTGCAGCCTCTCGGGGTGCCCAGTAAGCCATGGACTGAGATTTCCATGGATTTTATTACTGACTTGCCCGCCTCGGCAGGGAACTCGGTCATTTTGGTAATTGTGGATAGGTTCTCCAAAATGTCACATTTCGTTGCTTTACCGTCTTTGCCCAATGCTAAGACTCTTGCTCAGATATTTATTCGCGAGGTGGTCAGACTTCATGGTGTCCCGTCTGACATTGTGTCTGATCGAGGTACGCAGTTCGTGGCAAAGTTTTGGAGAGCTTTTTGTTCTCGCCTTGGAATCAAATTATCTCATTCATCGGCTTTCCACCCTCAGTCGAATGGACAGACTGAGCGGATGAACCAAAACCTGGAGCAATACTTGCGCTGCTTTATTTCCGACAATCAGGAAGAGTGGTCAGCGTTTCTTCCTCTGGCAGAATTCGCAATAAACAACCATTGCCAGGAATCGTCTGGGGAATCTCCTTTTTTTTGTGTGTATGGTCAACATCCTCAATTTTGCACCTTGCGTCAGGGGTGCTCAGTTGGCGTCCCTGAGGAGGACCAGTTGGGAGCTCAATTGTCATCTGTTTGGAGGAGAGTCAAGCAGCGCTTGTTGAAGGTGGGTTCCAGGTACAAACGGGTGGCTGACTGCAGACGTGTGCCAGGTCCGGACCTGTGTGTGGGTGATTGGGTGTGGTTATCTACTAGGAACATTAAGCTCAAGATACCGTCACTTAAGTTGGGTCCCAGGTTCATTGGCCCATTTAGAATCTCCACAGTGATCAACCCCGTGGCATTTCGTTTGGAGTTGCCGGCTGTGTATAAGATTCATAATGTATTTCACAAAGCATTGCTAAAGAAGGTCGTGGGTTTGGTGGATGGTTCCCCCGGGCCACCACCTCCCGTCTTGGTGGATGGCGCGTTGGAATTTGAGGTGTCCAAAGTGGTGGACTCTAGGGTTGTGCGTCGCACTCTACAGTACCTGGTCCACTGGCGTGGCTATGGTCCTGAGGAGAGGACATGGGTGCCGGCCTCTGACATTCATGCTGATCGACTGGTTACTATGTTCCATCGTCGCCATCCGGACAAGCCAGGTCCTCGACATGGTGAGGTTCCGGAGGTCCCTCGTAGAAGGCGGGGTACTGTCATGTCGGACACTGTTCACACCAGGGTGTCCGGCAGACAGCGGTAATACCCTGTTGGGTATTCTGTTCCAGTCGGGATAGGGTTAACCAGGTTGTCATGCTGGCTGAGGGCTGGGCCACGCCCTTGGTCTTTAAATAGTTCGTCCTGACTATGGGCGTCGCCGACTATAGCTTTTGCCTAGTGCTAGCAATACCGGTCAGCAGTGGTGGTGTTGGAGCGTCTGATATCTGGTGCAGTATATCCCTCAGTGGTTCTTTCTCCAATCTGTTATATATATATTTGGTTGCCCTTGCACATTATTGTATTCCCTTGTGTATTAACTGTGTGGTGTTTCTTTTACCCCTGTCCATACGTATTTGTGGGGTCTGGTGTCTGGTCCCCTCACTGGGTGGAGGGAGGTGGGTTCAGCTTAGGGCTGGACAGGAGACAGGGACAGGGTGGAGGCTCAGGCAGGCACACCTTCAGTGTAAACCCTGGGTAGAGGGACAGACAGGGTTCCCCTAGTCTGAGGGACATCGCAGGGGTCCCGAGGTTTTTGCCTAAAGTAACCTAGGCATACCTTGACACCTACCCAGTCGCCACTTCTTCTCTCGCAAAGCCTTCCCAGCCCTCCACCATCATGTGAAAGACCGCATTGTCCATGCACTCAAGCAGTCAGTGAGCGGAAAGGTGCACCTCACAACTGATGCATGGTCCAGTCGGCATGGCCAGGGCCGTTACGTGTTCATCACTGCGCACTGGGTTAATGTGGTGGATGCAGGGTCCACAAGGGACAGCGGTGGTGGGACAGTGCTGCCTAGCCCACGGTATAGGAAACAGTTGGCTGAAGGCATTCGACCCTCCTCCTCCTCCAGAAGCGAAAGCTCGTCCACAGAGCGCAGTCGTACGAGCACTCCATCTGCAGCTGCCACTGTTGCACACGATGTGTCCCCCTATCGAGCAGCTAGTGGAAAGCGTCAGCAGGCTGTGTTGCAGATGATGTGTTTGGGCGACAGACACACCGCCGAGGTGCTGGCCGAGTACTTGAAGCGACAAACTGAGTCATGGCTGGGCAGTGTACATCTTGAGGCAGGCAAGGTAGTTAGTGATAACGGCCGTAATTTTGTGGCAGCCATAGCCCTTTCAAAACTCAGCCACATACCTTGCTTGGCTCACACCTTGAACCTGGTGGTGCAGTGCTTCCTCAAAAATTATCCGGAGTTAACAGCCCTGCTCCAGAAGGTGCGAAGACTGTGCGCGCACATCCGCCGGTCGCCTGTACACTCCGTTCGTATGCAGAAGCTGCAGCGATTGCTCCACCTTCCCAACCACCGCCTCATTATCGACATTGCAACAAGGTGGAACTCCACCCTGCACATGGTGGAGCGGCTGTGCGAGCAGAGGCAGGCCATAATGCATTTGTGGGAGGATACACGGCCAGGCACTTTGAGAGCAGACATGGAGTTGACAGGTGTGCAGTGGTCGAAGCTGAAAGACCTCTGTAAAGTCCTTCAGTGTTTTGAGGAATGCACACGGCTGGTAAGCGCAGACGACGCCATCCTAAGCATGAGCATCCCACTTATGCGTCTGCTCATGCAAACTTTGACGCACCTTAAGGAGCAGGCGTCTGCAGCCAATGTTGATGAGGAGGAAGAGGAGGAGGGAATCCTTGATGACATTCAGCCATTGTCTGCTCAGGGACCTCTCCTGGACGAGGTGGAGGAAGAAGAGGAGGAGGAGGATGATGATGGGGATGATTACTTAGGGGAGGAGGATGCATCTCGTGGGGCAAGTGAAAATGTTGGCGTGGCAAGGTCTGGTACAGGGTTTGTGCGTGAGTGGAGGGATGTGGATTTGCCAGAAAGTGCTCCTTCACCCAGCACTCGCAGTGCATCATTGACACCGGGAACATTGGTCCACATGTCAGATTATGCCTTGCGGATCCTAAAAAGGGACCCCCGCATTGCCAAAATGATGAACGATGACGACTACTGGTTGGCCAGCATCCTGGATCCACGCTATAAAGGCAAATTACAAAACATCATGCCACAGGAGAACCTTGACCTAATATTGGCTAATAAACAAGCAACTCTGGTAAATCGGTTGCTTGAGGCATTCCCAGCACACAGCAGCGGTGATGATTCTCACACGAGCCGTATGGGCCGGGGGCAGCTTGGCAGAGGTGTTTGTGGTGCACACAGCAGAAGTGGCGTTGGAGACAGGGGTTTCATGACAATGTTGTGGACTGATTTTTCAAATACCGCTCACACAACTGATAATACTGCATCGATGGAAAGTGACAGGAGACAGCAGTTGTCAACTATGGTAACAAACTACTTTTCCTCCCATATCAATGTTCTCCCACACAGGTCATTCCCCTTTGACTATTGGGCCGCTAAACTGGACACCTGGCCTGAATTGGCCCAATATGCCTTACAGGAGCTCGCTTGCCCAGCTGCAAGTGTGCTATCGGAAAGAGTCTTCAGTGCAGCTGGAACAATCCTGACAGAAAAAAGGACCCGTCTGTCAACCCAAAATGTGGATGATCTAACCTTCATTAAAATGAACCATGCATGGGTTTCCAAGGATTTTGTCCCACCTTCCCCTGATGACACATAGGGTGACAGAAAAATGGCTTGCTTTGGTCCACCTCTTCCTGGGACTTCACCTATTTCGCCTTTTGCATCAGCTGAATGTCCAACATCAACATATGCCACTTTCTAAAACTCCCTAACTGTGCTGCCTCCCCCCCCATGGCCGGGGTCACCACCTAGCGCACGACACCGTGCGAGTGCCGTTGCCCTGGACAGGTGGGTAGGCCGACTCTTGGGCGCGGGCACTGGCACAGGGTCCCTCATAGTGCAATCAAGTGTCTCTGACGGTGGTGGTGCACACCCGCCGTCAGACACACCGCTGTACTATGAGTGGCCCAGTGCCAGTACCGACGCCCACGAGTGGGCCCCCCTTGCTTGGGCAGGGCCCCAGCATTTGCAATCTTTACCTCTCCCTGCTCCTCCGCTGTGTAATCTGGGCCGTCAAATTCATACTGTGCCTGACACCGTCTGAGCCTGCCTCCTGAGACATATATTTTGAATGTGTACGCTATCCATACATGTTATCTGGGGATACGGTACCCTTTCTAACCTTTGTGCAATCACGTGCAATCCATACTGGGCCTAACACCGTCTGAGCCTGCCTCCTGATGTATAGACATAGATTTTGAATGTGTACGCTATCCATACATGTTATCCGGGGATACGGTACCCTTTCTAACCTTTGTGCAATCACGTGCAATCCATACTGGGCCTAACACCGTCTGAGCCTGCCTCCTGAGACATATATTTTGAATGTGTACGCTATCCATACATGTTATCTGGGGATACGGTACCCTTTCTAACCTTTGTGCAATCACGTGCAATCCATACTGTGCCTAACACCGTCTGAGCCTGCCTCCTGAGACATATATTTTGAATGTGTACGCTATCCATACATGTTATCTGGGGATACGGTACCCTTTCTAACCTTTGTGCAATCACGTGCAATCCATACTGGGCCTAACACCGTCTGAGCCTGCCTCCTGATGTATAGACATAGATTTTGAATGTGTACGCTATCCATACATGTTATCCGGGGATACGGTACCCTTTCTAACCTTTGTGCAATCACGTGCAATCCATACTGGGCCTAACACCGTCTGAGCCTGCCTCCTGAGACTTATATTTTGAATGTGTACGCTATCCATACATGTTATCTGGGGATACGGTACCCTTTCTAACCTTTGTGCAATCACGTGCAATCCATACTGGGCCTAACACCGTCTGAGCCTGCCTCCTGAGACATATATTTTGAATGTGTACGCTATCCATACATGTTATCTGGGGATACGGTACCCTTTCTAACCTTTGTGCAATCACGTGCAATCCATACTGGGCCTAACACCGTCTGAGAATGATAGATTGGGCCCACCATACACTGGAACATTCCAAAGGTGGACATCAGACACTGGAGCAGCATTTACAGGGCCCATTATACACTAGAGCATTAGAAATGGGGACCATTATGTTTGGAGCATTATTTGGGCCCATAAGACAGTAGAGCTTCATCCATGGGGACCAACATATACTGTAGCATTATGTGGAGCTCATCATATACTGTTTCAAACATTATATAGGACCAATGATTCTGTATGGAGAAATAGATGGGCCTCGTCATGAGATGTAAAAAGTGAGGTATTTTTCATTGTACTATACCGCTATTTCTCTGCCGTATCGGCGCATGATGAGTTGTGGTATGTGTTAAAGGGGCGCTCTTTCGCCCAGGGCACATGAAAACCTGCAGCCAGCCCTCCCCCCCCACAACTTTAGCCAAATAACCCCCATTTTTCAGTGCGTAACTTGTATTATGAAGTTAATTAAGGTTGACAAGCTTAAGTAAGAAGAATTGATGCTTTTGGCATTCAAATGGGCACTGTAGGTGTGTTTCCTGTCCTCCTCTCACTGCCGACTTTTATTCCCCATTGACTTACATTGGGTTTCGTGTCTTGGGACTTTTCCCTATAATCGGACGATCTTGCTCGACCCGACTTTTAGAAAAGTCGGGTTTCACGAAACGAAACGCGACCCTAAAAAACCAAAAGTCGCTCAACTCTATCGTTTAGTTCTACAACTCCTGTTGTCTAGGAGTTTAGTTTTCCATCTTATGGTGTGTAGTGGCTTGGTTAGCAAAGTTTAGGTATTTAGTAGTTTGTTTCACCAAGCCCTGTTGTCTAGTAGTTTAGTTCTCCTTCCTATGGTGTGTAGTGGTTTAGTTCTCCATCCTCAGTGCCCTGGGGACTTGTAGAGCAGCCCCTTCCCTGACTGCCTCCACAGCCACCAGTGTCACACAGTCAGCAAGATGCAATGTCCTTGTCCATTCTTCCTTGTCCAGGTGTCAGACATAGAATTTTTCAGGGAACAGGTGATGATGTCTGCAACATGTAGCGCAGGCACATCTTTATTAGAGATGTAATGGTGACTTGTAGTGATGAGCGAACGTGCTCGCCACTACTCATTACTCGCGCAAGTATCACGGTACTCGGTGACCTCGGCGAGCACCGAGCATTTCCAGGATTACTTGGTGGGAACTCGGGTCTCCACCCAGCTCTTTTGGCGGACTTCCGAGATCCAATCACGATGCAGGGATGGTCTATGTCATAAACACACTGCTGACACGGGTATGTCAGCGCACGGAGGGATGCCACGCACTGCCAACACACGGCTATCACAGGCACAGTGGGGGCTTATCTTAGCTATCCTACCACTGACACCATGTGACAAAAAAACAGCAAGCTAGTCTTGCCCTAACAATTTATCGCAGGGGGGTTATTTTGGATACCCCACCACTTTTAACAACCTTCCATGAACTGCGGAGATTTATGTATATCCCACTTTCTCAGTTCCACTTTGGAACTCGCAGCTATCCAGCGCCCCCTCATCCTCAGGTAAGTCAGGGAACTACACCTAGGATAATTAGTCACCGGATGGGCTGCTTGTTGTGCACGGGCAATCAGGCCGCTGCAGTGAGGGAATTATCAATGCTTTGGCTGCAGCCACCCAATCAGCATATAATGCCCTTCCATCACTGGCAGCTAGCCCAACCCACCAAAACACACCACGCTGCCACCAGCTCCAGATTTCTCTGCTTAAGTTATAGACATAATAGAGGGGTTCAAAGCCAACCCAATCAGTAGCGTAATTATCTTAAAGCACATAAGTTCGCTTCTTAGAGCATGAAGGCAGACTGATAAATTTACAATTTATTCCCCAAAGGAGGGCAGTGATTACAAAGATAAAACGATTTTACAAAGTTGAGACATGAGATATGTACATTGCAAATATAAAATAAAAGGGAATTAACATAGATCAACACTTACAGTTGCTTAATGGTCTTTAGGCAAGTCATGTGGCCGGGGCAGGGGCAGCCAGCCACACGTCCCCACTCATCTGATGGGTCCTTTCAGCATGGATTCTGTAGCTCAACTGAAGAATTTTAAGGGTGGGATAACTTATAGCCTAGGGTTGGTTACATCACGAAAGGGGCAGTCTGGAGAGGGTCAGCCCCCCTTACAATCTCACTGTAAAACTTGTAATAACTATATCTCGCTGGGGGTAAGCCGTTATTGTGCAATTGTATACTGGGCAGTCACCCCTCCGGGATTGGTTAGGTGGATAGTGGCTCTTTTATCTGGTATTTTGCACCTGTCTTGCTATCATCTTGCTTTATGGGCTGGCTGCACCCTGTAGTGCATTTGTTCCAAGATCTGAGCAGGTAAGTGATGCTGCCTTTTTGTCTGTTGTTTAAATTGAATTTTTGGAGACTTTGAGTCTTTTTTAGTGGCTTTGCTAATTAGTTTAGTGTAGGGACTCATAAGCATGGAGACCATTGGTGCGGGTTACGAGCTCACGTATTTTGGCCAAAATACCAACTAATACCTCACTATTTTTGTATTTTTTTGCACTATATATTTCAGGGTGCAGCCAAGCCCAAAAACATCTGGTCTCGCATGAGGGGTGTTCACATTGTGATGTATTGAGAGTGTGCTGGCCAGCCCGCCAAATCAAAAAGTAGGGGCGTAACTGATAGTCTGTGAACCAGACACTATGCAGTACCCTTGTGTGAACAACGCCCTATGTGGTCTGTTATGAATGGGTCACCAAGGAGGATAGCAGACCCAGGCTAAGCCACAGAAAACCAGGAAGGTTGATAACTAAGCGGATTGCAGACCCCTGATCCTGTCCACACAACTAGCAGTAGCCGTGGAGCGTACCTACGATGATCCTAGATGCCTCGGCACAGCCGGAGAGCTAACTAAGCCTAAAGCAAGAAAGGGGAAATCTAAACTGCCCCGGAGCAGACCCCAAAGGAATAGATAGCCCCCAAACATATATTGTCGGTGAGACAAGATGAAAGCACAAACGCAGGCAGGAAAATAGACTGAGCAAATGATGGGGCCTACACTGACTAGACAGGACAGGAAAGGAAAGATACTGTCTGCAATCACGCAAAAAACCCTGCAAAAAGTCCAACACATCTGATGCACAGAAGCACTGAAGTAGCACGACTTTGCCCCCACTATATCAGCACTCTGGTATATTCTGAATGCAAAGCTAAAAGAGACCAATGTAACGGGACAAAACAAACTGGCACAAGTAGTAACATATGGGCGGTGATTCAGCACAGCCCCAGCCAGAGCTGGCTGACCCGCACAAAGCAGAGATAGACAAAACCAGATCAAATGCAAACAGAATAGCAAATGAACCACTTAGCTGAACCGTGCAGGGACAGAGCAGGAGACATCAGACCTCAGGAGGCACAGGAAGAAAATTACCAGCAGGGATAGAGGAAGTCGGCTGTCTTAAATCCCAATCTGAAACCCCAGATCTCCAATCATCATCCTCATTATCAGGTGGCCAGCCTCTGACAATCAGATCAGCTCGACTACCTCCAGTAACCACCAGAGGGAGCCCAGAAAGAGAACTCGCAACCCCTCTGTCAATCTGACCAGCTCCACTACCTTCAGTAATAACCAGAGGGAGACCAGAAAGAGAATTCACAACAGCTGGCCTTTATTGTGCAATTGTATACTGGGCAGTCACCCCCTCCAGGAATGGGTCGGTGGAGAGTGGCTATTTGATCTGGTATTTTGCACCTGTGTTGCTAACATCTTGCTTTATGGGCTGGCTGCACCCTGTAGTGCATTTTTTGCAAGGTCTGGGTAGGTAAGCGTTGCTGCCTTTTTTGTCTGCTGTTTAAATTGAACATTCTCGCTCTATCCAGCTTCTATCCAGCATTCTTACATCCAAAAAAACCCCCAAAAATATATTTTACAGTGGGATATGTCGGTGAAAAGAATTCTGTTTCAAGTTGTTATGGCAGCTTCATGACTGTGTTAAATGCTCCCACTACTACCACAATGATCATCTTCAGCCTAGAGGCAGTCACTGCGCAGATAGAAATTCTGATTAGCAGAGGATGAACACTTAGGCGGTGTTGTACTCTGTCTCTGTATTATGAAGGCTAAATATTCTTGATGAAATCATGCCTGGAAGAGCCAGAGCAAGATAACGTGGGAGATCATGGGGACAGGACTCACAACTGCTGAAGCCTGGTGTTCCTGGGCAGGATACTGACAAGCCCTCACCTACTCATACTGAACTGGTTGGACGATGACATTTAAAAGGATCCCATGCATTTTCTATAACTGAAGCAAGAGATTTTGACATTTTGGCTGCATTTCAAGAGATGTCAAATGGAGAGCATGTGACTTCTACACCACCACCCGAGTTGCTGCACCCCCCCAACTTCTGTTTCTTTCCTATTCTCCAGCAGAATGAAAGTCTGCAAGGACAAGGTCCTCTCCCCTCTGTAACAGCCTGTCATTGTAATTTATTTTTTGTAAATGATATCTATTAATTTGTAGGTAACCCCTTGTCATGTACAGCACCATGGAATTAATGGCGCTATATAAATAACTAAATAATAATAATACTATATGGGTCTTTCCACGAGACAATCCATCAAACATGTTATTGAAAGTTTTTTTTCTGGCAACTCTGTTCAGCTGTGCACAAACTATGTCAACTTGGTAGCGATACCCCAGTGGGTGTTGGCACAGTGTCATGTTGATGACAGTCCCCATATGTTATGTAGGTCCCTAATCTCACCTCTACTTCAGCAGCATGATGAATTAATTTGAAAAGTACATGGTATTGGTGTAGCTGTTTTTCTTGCCAAAGAAACTCAAAAACATCAATGAGGTGGTTAGCCGCACACGGAATGGAGAAATAGTAAAGATGACAATTGACAAGTAGTTTCACATTTGAGGTAACACACACATCAACAAGTTGCTTTAATTCTTACAACATTATATTCCAAAGCCTTGAAGAAAAAGATGAATATATTGTGAAGCAAATAGGTATGAATAAGTAATCACACAAAAGATGTTACTTAATTCTGAACATACACAACCTATCAGTGGGGAAATTATTTTCCACCGATAATTTGTCATCTTGTGGAATGATATGAGGCACAAAGTCCGTCAAATTGAAACTGTTCTGGATGTACTGTCCAATTTTCTATAGAAAATTGGAAGTACATGCCTTCTATGCTGCTTGCATTAACCCCTTCACCCCCAAGGGTGGTTTGCACGTTCATGACCGGGCCAATTTTTCCAATTCTGACCACTGTACCTTTATGAGGTCATAACTCTGGAACGCTTCCATGGATCCTGGTGATTCTGACATTGTTTTCTCGTGACATATTGTACTTCATGTTAGTGGTAAAATTTCATTCAAATAACTTGCGTTTATTTGTGAGAAAAACGGAAATTTGGCGAAAATTTTGAAAATTTCACAATTTTCCAACTTTGAATTTTTATGCCCTTAAATCACAGAGATATGGCACCCAAAAAACTTGATAACTAACATTTCCCACATGTTTACTTTACATCAGCACAATTTTGGAACCAAAATTTTTTTTTGTTAGGAAGTTATAAGGGTTAAAAGTTGACCAGCGATTTCTCATTTTTACAACACCATTTTATTTTTACGGACCACATCACATTTGAAGCCACTTTGAGGGGTCTATATGATAGAAAATACCCAAAAGTGACACCATTCTAAAAACCTGCACCCCTCAAGGTGCTCAAAACCACATTCAAGAAGTTTATTAACCCTTTAGGTGCGTCACAGGAATTTTTTTGAATATTTAAAAAAAAATGAACATCTAACTTTTTTTCACAAAAAAAGTACTTCAGGTTCAATTTTTTTTATTTTACCAAGGGTAACAGGAGAAATTGGACTGCAAAAGTTATTGTGCAATTTGTCCTGAGTACGCTGATACCTGATATGTGGGGGGGAACGACTGTTTCGGCGCATGGCAGAGCTCAGAATGGAAGGAGCGCCGTTTGACTTTTTCAATGCAAAATTGTCTGGAATTCAGATCGGAGAGTCCCTGATCACGTTTGGAGAGTCACTGATGTACCTAAACAGTGGAAACCCCCTACAAGTGACCCCATTTTGGAAACTAGACCCCCCAATGAACTTATCTAGATATGTGGTGAGAACTTTGAACCCACAAGGGCTTTACAGAAGTTTATAACGTACAGCAGTACAATTAAAAAATCATATTTTTTCCACAAAAATGATCTTTTCACCCCAATTTTTATGTTCCCAAGGGTAACAGGACCCTAAAAGTTATTGTACAATTTGTCCTGAGTACGCTGATACCCTGCATGTGGGGGTAAACCACTAATTGGGCGCATGGCAGAGCTCGGAAGGGAAGCAGCGCCATTTGACGTTTTTGGCTGGAATTGAGATCGGACATCATGTCGCGATTGGAAAACCCCTGATGTACCAAAACAGTGGAAACCCCCCACAAATGACACCATTTTGGAAACTAGACCCCCTAGGGAACTTATCTAGATGTGTGGTGAGAACTTTGAACCCCCAAGAGCTTCACAGAAGTTTATAACATAAAGCCGTACAATTAAAAAAATCATATTTTTTTCCACAAAAATGATCGTTTCACCCTCAATTCTTATTTTTCCAAGGGTAACAGGACCCTAAAAGTTATTGTGCAATTTGTCCTGAGTACGCTGATACCCCACATGTGGGGGTAAACCACTATTTGGGCGCATGGCAGAGCTCGGAAGGGAAGCAGCGCCATTTGACGTTTTTGGCTGGAATTGAGATCGGACACCATGTCGCGATTGGAAAACCCCTGATGTACCAAAACAGTGGAAACCCCCCACAAATGACACCATTTTGGAAACTAGACCCCCTAGGGAACTTATCTAGATGTGTGGTGAGAACTTTGAACCCCCAAGGGCTTCACAGAAGTTTATAACATAAAGCCGTACAATTAAAAAATCATATTTTTTCCACAAAAATGATCTTTTCACCCTCAATTCTTATTTTTCCAAGGGTAACAGGACCCTAAAAGTTATTGTGCAATTTGTCCTGAGTACGCTGATACCCCACATGTGGGGGTAAACCACTATTTGGGCGCATGGCAGAGCTCGGAAGGGAAGCAGCGCCATTTGACGTTTTTGGCTGGAATTGAGATCGGACACCATGTCGCGATTGGAAAACCCCTGATGTACTAAAACAGTGGAAACCCCCCACAAATGACACCATTTTGTAAACTAGACCCCCAAAGGAACTTATCTAGATGTATGGTGAAAACTTTGAACCCCCCAGTGCTTCACAGAAGTTTATAACGGCCGGGCGTGAAAATAAAAAATTCGTATTTTTTCCACAAACATGATCTTTTAGTCACCATTTTTTTATTTTCCCAAGGGTAACAGGAGAAATGGGACCCCAAAAGTTGTTGTCCAAATTGTCATGAGTATGCTGATACCCCATATGTGGGAGAAAACTACTGTATGGGCACACGTCGGGGGTCGGAAGGGAAGTAGTGACGTTTTGGAATGCAGACTTTGATGGAATGGTCTGCGGGTGTCATGTTGCCTTTGGAGAGCCCCTAATGTACCTAAACAGTGGAAACCCCCCACAAATGACCCCATTTTGGAAACGAGACCACCTAAGGAACTTATCTAGATGTGTGGTGAGCACTTTGAACCCCCAAGGGCTTCACAGAAGTTTATAGTGCCCGGGCATGAAAATAAAAAAATCGTATTTTT
The DNA here is from genome assembly GCF_039654945.1 of Dendrobates tinctorius. Classification (NCBI taxonomy): domain Eukaryota; kingdom Metazoa; phylum Chordata; class Amphibia; order Anura; family Dendrobatidae; genus Dendrobates; species Dendrobates tinctorius. Next base: position 49,850,324 of record NW_027361683.1, read on the forward strand.
TCCACAAACATGATCAATTAGTCCCCAATTTTTTCATTTTCCCAAGGGTAACAGGAGAAATTGGACCCCAAAAGTTGTTGTCCAATTTGTCATGAGTATGCTGACACCCCATATGTGGGAGAAAACTACTGTATGGACACACGTCGGGGCTCGGAAGGGAAGTAGTGACGTTTTGGAATGCAGACTTTGATGGAATAGTCTGCGGGTGTCATGTTGCCTTTGGAGAGCCCCTAATGTACCTAAACAGTGGAAACCCCCCACAAATGACCCCTTTTTGAAAACTAGACCCCCTAAGGAACTTATCTAGATGTGAGGTGAGCACTTTGAACCTCCAAGGGCTTCACAGAAGTTTATAATGCCCGGGCATGAACATAAAAAAATCGTATTTTTTCCACAAACGTGATCAATTAGTCCCCAATTTTTTTATTATCCCAAGGGTAACAGGAGAAATTGAACCACAAAAGTTGTTGTCCAATTTGTCCTGAGTACGCTGACGCCCCATATGTGGGAGAAAACTACTGTATGGACACATGTCGGGGCTCGGAAGGGAAGTAGTGACGTTTTGGAATGCAGACTTTGAGGGAATGTTCTGCGGGTGTCATGTTGCATTTGGAGAGCCCCTAATGTACCTAAACAGTGGAAACCCCCCACAAATGACCCCATTTTGGAAACAAGACCGCCTAAGGAACTTATCTAGATGTGTGGTGAGCACTTTGAACCCCCAAGGGCTTCACAGAAGTTTATAATGCCCGGGCATGAACATAAAAAAATCGTATTTTTTCCACAAACATGATCAATTAGTCCCCAATTTTTTCATTTTCCCAAGGGTAGCAGGAGAAATTGGACCCCAAAAGTTGTCCAATTTGTCATGAGTACGCTGACACCCCATATGTGGGAGAAAACTACTGTATGGACACACGTCGGGGCTCGGAAGGGAAGTAGTGACGTTTTGGAATGCAGACTTTGATGGAATGGTCTGCGGGTGTCATGTGCATTTGGAGAGCCCCTGATGTACCTAAACTATTGAAACTCCCCACAAGTGACCCCATTTTGGACACTAGACCCCCCACGGAACTTATCTAGATGTGTGGTGAGCACTTTGAACCCCCAAGTGCTTCACAGAATTTTATAACGCTCGGACGTGAAAATAAAAAAATCATTTTTTTCCACAAAAATGATATTTTTGCCCCCAATTTTTTATTTTCCTAAGGGTAACAGGAGAAATTGGACCCCAAAAATTGTTTTGCAATTTGTCCTGAGTAGGCTGATACCCTACATGTGGGGTTAAAACACTGTTTGGGCGCATGTCAGAGCTTGGAAGGGAAGGAGCACCATTTGACTTTTTCAACTCAGAATTGGCTGGAATTGAAATCAGACGCCATGTTGCATTTGGAGAGCCCCTGATGTGTCCACACAGTGGAAACCCCCAATTCTAACTCCAACCCGAACCCCAACACACCCCTAACCCTAATCTCAGCCCTAACCCTAACCCTAGCCCTAACCCTAGCCCTAACCCTAACCCTAACCCTAGCCCTAACACTAACCCAACCCTAACCCTAATGGAAAAATGGAAATAAATACATTTTTTTTATTTTATTATTTTTCCCTAACTAAGGTGGTGATAACGGGGGGTTTGATTTACTATTTATGGCGGTTTTTATGTTTGGCGGCTGTTGCACGCTAAAAGACGCTTTTTATTATAAAAATAGTTTTTGCATCACCACATATTGAGAGCTATAATTTTTCCGTATTTTGATCCACCGAGTCATGTGAGGTCTTATTTTTGGCGGGACGAGTTGACGTTTTTATTGGTACCATTTTCGGGCACGTGACATTTTTTGATCGCTTTTTATTCTAATTTTTGGGACGCTGAATGAACAAAAACCAGAGTTTCATGAATTTCTTTTGGGAGGGGTGCGTTTACACCGTTCCACGTGCGGTAAAATTGATAAAGCGGTTTTATTCTTCGGGTCAGTACGGTTACAGCGATACCTCATTTAGGTCGTTTTTTTATGTTTTGTCGGTTTTATGCAATGAAAACTATATTATATAAAAAATAATTATTTTTGCATCGCTTTATTCTGCGAGCTATAACTTTTTTATTTTTTTGCTGATGATGCTGTGTGGCAGCTCGTTTTTTGCGGGGCAAGATGACGTTTTCAGCGGTACCATGGATATTTATATGCGTCTTTTTGATCGCACGTTATTACACTTTTTGTTTGGCTGTATGATAATAAATCATTATTTTTTGCTTCGTTTTTTATTTTTATTTTTTAAGGGGTTCGCTAAAGGGGTTAACTAATGGGACAGTTTTATAGGGCGGGTCGTTACGGATGCGGCGATACCTAATATGTGTACTTTTATTTTTTTATTTTTTTTTTTTTCAAAAAATGGATTTATTTGGGGGAATATTTTTTTTTTGTTGTAATTTATTAGGCGATTTTTTTTTTAAATTATTTTAACACTTTATTTTTATTGTTTTTTTACTTTATTAAATAGTCCCAGGTGGGACATCACTGTTCTGTGACAGATCGCTGATCTGTCACATCACAGATCACTGTGACAGATCAGCAATCTGTCACAGGCAGTGCACAAGGCTTCCTCATGCCTGCGCTTTGCAGGCACTGAGGAAGCCAGCTTCGTGCAGGCCCCCGAAGGCCCCCATCGCCATCTTGGATTCGGGGGCCTGCAGGAAAGGAGCCCCCGGCAGCAGCGCTGCACATTGCGCTGCCGTGGGTGGCTCAGGGAAGCACGGAGGGAGCCCCCTCCCTGCCGATGCTTCCCTTTAAACCCCGATACACCGCGATCATGTTTGATTGCGGTGTGCAAGGGGTTAACGTGTCAGGGGCGGTCCGTGACCACCCCTGACACATTGTGCCGGGTGTCAGCTGTGATAATCAGCTGACACCCGGCCGCGATCAGCGGCGCTCACCACGTGGGCACCGCTGATCGCGGTAGACGTACTATCCCATCCATGGGCATAGGGGCCCGGGTCCCATGGACGGGATAGTACGTCAGATGTCAGGAAGGGGTTAAAGAAATGATTTCCAGATATGTATGGAGTCAGGATGACCGGGCTGCAGGTACCTGTGCTGCGCCATGTCCGGGACTGTCAAGGCTGCGTCCCCTGTTTCCCGGCGGAAGGAGTAGGAGAATGGACAAGTCCAATTACACAGAAAGAGGGGTCGTGTTTAGAGAGGAAACCTGGCCGGAAGTTGAGGGAAAAAAAGCAAAGCAGGAGTAAGTCCCCAGCTGTGACTGTGGGAGCAGCAAGGGGGCAGTGCACTATGCACCCATAGAGGCGAAGTTGCGGCAAAATGCAGCAGACAGACCTGGTGACCTAGAGGCAGGGGGCCAGCTTAAGATAAAGCGGGCAGGACAGCAAAGATTTTTGGTGTGTACAAGCAGCGCATAGGAGGCTGAGTAGAGTGCTCCATCCTTAGAGCAGTGGCGCTGCAAAGGATTGTTCCCGTTGTCTCCTGCCACTAAAAGTGGTACTGCCATTTAGCAAGGCCCCGTTTGCCCAGTAACCATCAAAGAGCGAGGCGTCGTGTGCTCATTGACCGTGAGTACAGTGCACGTTTGCAGTAGAGAGAGCCAGTTTATGCCACGTGTTCAGCGTGGATAACCAATAATTATAAGGCACAGAGGAATGATAGAGGACGTTGGTATGATCAGCAAAGTACTCCCTCAGCATTTTCCCAAACTTTGCACTCCTTGTTAGAGTCCCCCACACCTCAGGGACAGGGCGATGGGAGGGTCTGAGAAAACTCTCCCCAAACTTTGCCATTGTTCCACTGCCTTTGCTGGCTTGGAGTTGTGTCTCTCTCACCTGTACTCCTTGCTTGGCAAACAAACTGTGATCTCTGCTGCCAGCGTTTTCAAGTGTGAATTTTTTAATAATTCCGCAAGAAGGGACCTCTGTTCCTCCAACTTTTTAGTACACCTTACAACCAAAATGTGAGCACATATTCTATTAAATAGCTATAACTATATAGAAATGAGATCACCATAAAAGATTTTTTAATTCAATACAAAATTTATTTAGTAAAATACTGACAATGTCTATGATAACAAGTCCTAACAGAAAAATATTTTTATGTGAGAATTGATACACAGCGTGAAACCTCATCACAGAACCCATGAGGGACTCACTGTGTTAATGTTATTTATACTATTATTCTATTATTATTTTACAAGGACTATGCAGTCCAGACATATGTATATCTACTTATGACTAATACTGGTCCCTAAGGTTCTTTGTAACTGGAATAGAGGTGGTATATTTAGATACTTATATTGTTAAAGCACCTTCTATAATATATAGTCAGTTGCTGATTTATTTGAACCTTCAGCCATTTCTAGGTGTTCATCGTTCAGTGAGTCCCTCATGGGTGCTGTGATGAGGTTTCGCGCTGTGTATCAATTCTCACATAAAAATATTTTTCTGTTATGACTAGTGTTGAGCATTCCGATACTGCGAATATCGGGTATCGGCCGAGATATTCGCTGTATTGGAGCTCCGATACCGAGTTCCGATATTTTTACAATATCGAATACCGGACTCGGAAGTTCCCATAATGCAAAGAGCCAGTTGTGCTAGCCATGTTAACTAATGGCATGGCTGTGATTGGCTGCTGAAATGATGTAATCATGATGCGCGGTCTGTGCGGGCCTGCCGGGGGTCTGTGCGGGCCTGCCGGGGATCTGTGCGGGCCTGCCGGGGATCTGTGCGGGCCTGCCGGGGATCTGTGCGGGCCTGCCGGGGGTCTGTACGGGCCTGCCGGGGGTCTGTTCGGGCCTGCCGGGGGGTCTGTGCGGGCTGCCGGGGGTCTGTGCGGGCCTGCCGGGGGTCTGTACGGGCCTGCTGGGGGTCTGTGCGGGCTGCCGGGCGTCTGTGCGGGCCCTGCCGGGGGTTGTGTGTGTGTGCAGGCATTGTCCGATGGGACTACAAGTCCCATCAGGCTATGCCTGCTACAATGACAGTGATTGACACATTAGCCAATGATGTGACAGTAGTAGTCCCATCATCTGGCTAATGTGTTGAATGTAAAAAAAACATGCATACTACATACATACTACATATATACAACATTCATACAACATACATACATACTACATACATACTTCATATATACTACATTCATACAACATACATACTACATACATACATACTACATATATACTACATTCATACAGCATACATACATACAACATAATACATACTACATATATACTACATTCATACAACATACGTACATACTACATACTACATACACACTACATATATACTACATTCATACAACATACATACATACTACATACATACTACATATATACTACATTCATGCAACATACATACTACATAATACATACACACTAAATATATACTACATTCATACAACATACATACAACATAATACATACATACTACATATATACTACATTCATATAACATACATACATACTACAAATTACATATATGCTACATACATACAACATACATACAATATACATACTACATATATACTACATTCATACAACATACATACTACATACATACTACATATATACTACTATATACATTCATACAACATACATACATACTACATAATACTTACATACTACATATATACTACATTCATACAACATAAATACATACTACATACATACTACATATATACTATATTCATACAACATACATACATACTACATAATACATACATACTACATTCATACAACATACATACATACATACTACATACATACTACATATATACTACATTCATACAACATACATACATACTACATACATACTACATATATACTACATTCATACAACATACATACATACTACATAATACATACATACTACATATATACTACATTCATACAACATACATACATACTACATACATCCTACATATATACTACATTCATACAACATACATACTACATACTTACTACATACATACAACATACATACAACATGCTACATACATACAACATACATACATTTGTGGCCAAAAGTATTTACACCCCTGCAATTTTGTCAGATAATACTCAGTTTCTTCCTGAAAATGATTGCAAACACAAATTCTTTGGTATTATTATCTTCATTTAATTTGTCTTAAATGAAAAAACACAAAAGAGAATGAAGCAAAAAGCAAAACATTGATCATTTCACACAAAACTCCAAAAATGGGCCAGACAAAAGTATTGGCACCCTCCAGCCTAATACTTGGTTGCACAACCTTTAGCCAAAATAACTGCGACCAACCGCTTCCGGTAACCATCAATGAGTTTCTTACAATGCTCTGCTGGAATTTTAGACCATTCTTCTTTGGCAAACTGCTCCAGGTCCCTGATATTTGAAGGGTGCCTTCTCCAAACTGCCATTTTTAGATCTCTCCACAGGTGTTCTATGGGATTCAGGTCTGGACTCATTGCTGGCCATCTTAGAAGTCTCCAGTGCTTTCTCTCAAACCATTTTCTAGTGCTTTTTGAAGTGTGCTTTGGGTCATTGTCCTGCTGGAAGACCAATGACCTCTGAGGGAGACCCAGCTTTCTCACACTTGGCCATACATTATGCTGCAAAATTTGTTGGTAGTCTTCAGACTTCATAATACCATGCACACGGTCAAGCAGTCCAGTGCCAGAGGCAGCAAAGCAACCCCAAAACATCAGGGAATCTCCACCATGTTTGACTTTAGGGACCATGTTTTTTTCTTTGAATGCCTCTTTTTTTCTCCTGTAAACTCTATGTTGATGCCTTTGCCCAAAAAGCTCTACTTTTGTCTCATCTGACCAGAGAACATTCTTCCAAAACGTTTTAGGCCTTTTCAGGTAAGTTTTAGCAAACTCTAGCCTGGCTTTTTTATGTCTCGGGGTAAGAAGTGGGGTCTTCCTGGGTCTCCTACCATACAGTCACTTTTCATTCAGACGCCGACTGATAGTATGGGTTGACACTGTTGTACCCTCGGACTGCAGGGCAGCTTGAACTTGTTTGGATGTTAGTCGAGGTTCTTTATCCAACATCCGCACAATCTTGCGTTGAAATCTCTTGTCAATTTTTCTTTTCCTGTCCACATCTAGGGAGGTTAGCCACAGTGCCATGGGCTTTAAACTTCTTGATGACACTTCGCACGGTAGACACAGAAACATTCAGGTCTTTGGAGATGGACTTGTAGCCTTGAGATTGCTCATCCTTCCTCACAATTTGGTTTCTCAAGTCCTCAGACAGTTCTTTGGTCTTCTTTCTTTTCTCCATGCTCAATGTGGTACACACAAGGACACAGGACAGAGGTTGAGTAAACTTTAATCCATGTCAACTGGCTGCAAGTGTGATTTAGTTATTGCCAACACCTGTTAGGTGCCACACGTAAGTTACAGGTGCTGTTAATTACACAAATTAGAGAAGCATCACATGATTTTTCGAACAGTGCCATTACTTTTGTCCACCCTCTTTGTTATGTTTGGTGTGGAATTATATCCAATTTGGCTTTAGGACAATTTTTTTTGTGTTTTTTCATTTAAGACAAATTAAATGAAGATAATAATACCAAAGAATTTGTGTTTGCAATCATTTTCAGGAAGAAACTGAGTATTATCTGACAAAATTGCCGGGGTGTCAATACTTTTGGCCACAACTGTACTACATACATACTACATTCATACAACATACATACATACTACATACTACATACATACTATATATATACTACATTCATACAAAATACATACATACTACATACATACTACATACATACAACATACATACAACATGCTACATACATACTACATACATACCAAATACAATACATTCATGCAATACATACATATAGACATACAGTACATATGACATAGAGTACATACTCACCATCACTTGTCACTTTGATCCCTGAAGTCAGTGTCATCTCACTGTAAAAAATATTAAAATAACAAACAACCAATATACTCCCTGATCCGCAGAAATCAACGAGTGTCCCACGACGATCTCCTGCAGTGCATCACTGAGAGGTTACTATAGTTCACTGGTCTCACTTTATAGCAAAAGCTGCATAGGAACTTTCTCACACAGTAATGCCAAAAGTGAGACTAGGGACTATTTTTTTACAGTGGTGGAGGAATACAGTGCAGAAGGATACCTACCTCCCATCATTGTATTCCTGGTGCCCCTAGAGAGCGGTCGCATCAGCTGATGCTGCTGTTCTCCACGGGAGATCATCGTGGGACACTCGTGGATTTCTGTGGATCAGGGATTATATTGGTTGTTTGTTATTTTAATATTTTTTACAGATGACACTGGCTTCGGGGATCAAAGTGACAAGTGATGGTGAGTATGTACTCTATGTTATATGTACTGTATGTCTATGTATGTATTGTATGAATGTATTGTATGTAGTATGTATGTAGTATGTATGTTGTATGTCTGTAGCATGTTTTATGTATGTTGTATGTATGTAGTATGTACTATGTATGTATGTATGTTGTATGAATGTAGTATATATGTAGTATGTATGTAGTATGTAGTATGTATGTATGTTGTTTGAATGTAGTATATATGTAGTATGTATGTAATATGTATGTTGTATGAATGTAGCATATATTAGTATATATGAAGTATCTATGTAGTATGTATGTTGTATGAATGTAGTATATATGTAGTATGTATGTAGTATGTATGTATGTTGTATGAATGCAGTATATATGAAGTATGTATGTAGTATGTATGCATGTTGTATGAATGTAGTATATATGTAGTATGTATTATGCAGCATGTATGTATGAATGTAGTATATATGTAGTATGTATGCAGTTTAAATGTATGTATGTTGTATGAATGTATGTATGTTGTATGAATGTAATAGATATGTAGTATGTACAGTGGGGAAAAAAGTATTTAGTCAGTCAGCAATAGTGCAAGTTCCACCACTTAAAAAGATGAGAGGCGTCTGTAATTTACATCATAGGTAGACCTCAACTATGGGAGACAAACTGAGAAAAAAAAATCCAGAAAATCACATTGTCTGTTTTTTTTCATTTTATTTGCATATTATGGTGGAAAATAAGTATTTGATCAGAAACAAGCAATCAAGATTTCTGGCTCTCACAGACCTGTAACTTCTTCTTTAAGAGTCTCCTCTTTCCTCCACTCATTACCTGTAGTAATGGCACCTGTTTAAACTTGTTATCAGTATAAAAAGACACCTGTGCACACCCTCAAACAGTCTGACTCCAAGCTCCCCTATGGTGAAGACAAAAGAGCTGTCAAAGGACACCAGAAACAAAATTGTAGCCCTGCACCAGGCTGGGAAGACTGAATCTGCAATAGCCAACCAGCTTGGAGTGAAGAAATCAACTGTGGGAGCAATAATTAGAAAATGGAAGACATACAAGACCACTGATAATCTCCCTCGATCTGGTGCTCCACGCAAAATCCCACCCCGTGGGGTCAGAATGATCACAAGAACGGTGAGCAAAAAACCCAGAACCACGCGGGGGGACCTAGTGAATGAACTGCAGAGAGCTGGGACCAATGTAACAAGGCCTACCATAAGTAACACACTACGCCACCATGGACTCAGATCCTGCAGTGCCAGACGTGTCCCACTGCTTAAGCCTGTACATGTCCGGGCCCGTCTGAAGTTTGCTAGAGAGCATTTGGATGATCCAGAGGAGTTTTGGGAGAATGTCCTATGGTCTGATGAAACCAAACTGGAACTGTTTGGTAGAAACACAACTTGTCGTGTTTGGAGGAAAAAGAATACTGAGTTGCATCCATCAAACACCATACCTACTGTAAAGCATGGTGGTGGAAACATCATGCTTTGGGGCTGTTTCTCTGCAAAGGGGCCAGGACGACTGATCCGGGTACATGAAAGAATGAATGGGGCCATGTATCGTGAGATTTTGAGTGCAAACCTCCTTCCATCAGCAAGGGCATTGAAGATGAAACGTGGCTGGGTCTTTCAACATGACAATGATCCAAAGCACACCGCCAGGGCAACGAAGGAGTGGCTTCGTAAGAAGCATTTCAAGGTCCTGGAGTGGCCTAGCCAGTCTCCAGATCTCAACCCTGTAGAAAACCTTTGGAGGGAGTTGAAAGTCCGTGTTGCCAAGCGAAAAGCCAAAAACATCACTGCTCTAGAGGAGATCTGCATGGAGGAATGGGCCAACATACCAACAACAGTGTGTGGCAACCTTGTGAAGACTTACAGAAAACGTTTGACCTCTGTCATTGCCAACAAAGGATATATCACAAAGTATTGAGATGAAATTTTGTTTCTGACCAAATACTTATTTTCCACCATAATATGCAAATAAAATGAAAAAAAAACAGACAATGTGATTTTCTGGATTTTTTTTTCTCAGTTTGTCTCCCATAGTTGAGGTCTACCTATGATGTAAATTACAGACGCCTCTCATCTTTTTAAGTGGTGGAACTTGCACTATTGCTGACTGACTAAATACTTTTTTGCCCCACTGTATGTAGTATGTATGTATGTTGTATGAATGTAGTATATATGAAGTATGTATGTAGTATGTTGTATGAATGTAGTATATATGTAGTATGTATATACTATGTATGTAGTATGTATATTTTTTTTGTTTTTTTACATTCAACACATTAGCCGGATGATGGGACTACTACTGTACCATCATTGGCTAATGTGTCAATCACTTTCATTTTGCAGGCATAGCCCGATGGGACTTGTAGTCCCATCGGACGATGCTTGCACACACACACAATCCCCGGCAGGCCGGCACAGACCCCCTGCAGCCCGCACAGACACCCGGCAGGCCCGCACAGACACCCGGCAGCACGCACAGACCCCCAGCAGGCCGCACAGACCCCCGAGAGGCCCGTACAGACCCTGCACACACACACGCACAGTCTCCGCCCATGCACCGCCCACACTCTTCCCCCCTCATGAACTTGATGTGCAAGTAAAGAAAGGGTTTATTTTCATTCCGATATTTGTGCCCCATTGACTTGCATGGGTCTTGGTATCGGAATCGGCGATACCCGATATTTTTGTGGTATCGGTCCGATCCAATCCGATATGATATTTCCCGATATCGGAAGGTATCGCTGAACACTAGTTATGACTTGTTATCATAGACATTGTCAGTATTTTACTAAATAAATTTTGTATTGAATTAAAAAATCTTTTATGGTGATCTCATTTCTATATAGTTATATCTATTTAATAGAATATGTGCTCACATTTTGTTTGCATGTTATACACATGATTGTGTTTATGAAGCTACAGCTTCAATTTTAGAGGATTAGCTTGTTGGTGCAAAATTTTTAGTACACCTGTCTGCCTCTGGAATAAGAGATGTAAAATTCTCCTTGTAGCGTGGGTCTTGAAGTGTCACCAATAAGTATTGCCAGTCACCCAAAATTTTGATGACGCAAGGGTGACAAAAAAAGGCAGCGTAACATAAACTCAGCCATGCGTGCAAGACTGCTAACAGTCAATACTTTTGTGTCCTCACCAAGTGGATGACTGACCATGCTCTCCTCCTCATTGTCCTCAGACCTCCAACACTTAGAACTAACTTCAGTAATATCATTGTACAAACATCATTGCTTCATTTTTATCTCCCACACCACATTTTAGATAGTAAGTTGTCACGAGCAGGAATTAGTTTGGTTTTAAGTATTATCATTGTTACTTAGTGTAGATTGTAAGCTGTCACCAACAGGGTAGTTTTATATTGGTTTAATTATTGGATTATTGTTATCGTTGTTACTTAGGACTGTTGTGTTTGAAACTGTTAAACTGTAAATATGTTTTCGCTCTATAATAACTATCAATCTTCAAATTAGAGCACAGAGAAGCAGGATGGAGACGTTAATTATGGTGTAATTGACGCTCACCCTCTTGGTGGATTCCTCAAGGTTTTGGTGGATGTTACATTTGTCAGATATCCATGTCCACTCCTCACATGTTATGTGTGAAGACAGAACTGAATAACGACAACCTTTTTGATGCTGGTAGACTAGTCACCAACTGCCCTGTTCTGCTCACAAATCCTTTCCAACATCTGCAGTGTAGAGTTCCAAGGCCTGGGGGTGTAGGTACGGCATGTACGCGGGATGCAGTGACGAGAAGAGAGACGGATTTAACTTTTGGTGATAACTTTTATATATATAGATGCCGATAGGGCTAGCCTGAGCAACCAACCAAGATAACAGATGTCGTCGCAGGGACCAAACACAGCGGAGGTAGCGGGCTACTGCCTGAGAACGGGAGAATGGAGGTCGCAGCCCCCGGGCAAGGATGGGGAGTGGTGATGCTGAGTAGGGGCTGGTAGGCCACCGGTGCAGCCTGAGGCTGGGCTAGGAGACCCGCGGATGGCAGTGGGCAAGCACCAACCGTGGACTAAAGCGGGGCGGTGACGGCTGCAGGCGGCAACGTACGGGCCGCAGCCACGGGATAGAGTGTGGCGGCAACGGCCGCAGGCGACAGCAGGTAGGCTGCAGCCACTGGCTGGAATGGAGCAGCAACGCCCATGGGCGGCAGCAGACAGGCCGCAGCTGCGGGCTAAATTGGAGCGGCAACGGCTGTGGGTGGCAGCGAGTAGCCTGCAGCCGTGGGCTGGAGTGGAGCGGCAACGGCCGTGGACATCAGCGGGTAGGCCGCAGCTGCGGGCTGGAGTGGAGTGGTGGTCCTCCGTTGGTCGACTCTGTGCGGTCTCCCTGCGGTCCACAGTGAGTCTCTCTCTCCCATCGCCGTCCTCTCTGGTTACTGCTGGAGGCTCTGGCTCCCTGGCACCCTCTAGGTCTCCTGCTCTTCCTCTCCCAATCTGCTGACTCACTCCGGCTAGCGTCCTCTGCCCCTTTTATATAAGCTCCTCCCTCAGCCATTCTGGAAGTCTCTGTGGTCTGTCCCCTAATTTGGTCCCCCGGAAACAGGAACCTTGATGACGGCCCCCTTGGTTCCGGCCCGGACACGCGGCGGGGGCTCTTCCTCCTATACTCCCCCATCCTGTATGATCGCCAGTCCTCGGGCAAGGGCTTGGGTAGGCCTGGGTTGGCCTTTTGAGAGGAGAGTTCTCATTGCCATATGAACTGATCTTGTTTGTAACATTCGGGGGGTGGGTTTGACCTTTCAGAGCGTCTTGACCTTTCAGAGCGTCTTGGTTCGACTGCGGTGGAGCTTTCTGGGGTGGTGGAAGGTGGTGGGCTGGTCAGCTCTGGTAGGTCAACTTGGCCTGCTGAGATATCGTCCCTTGGAGGGCTCATTTGTATTGCTGGGAAGTCTTCTTCGTCGTTCAGGTCCTAGACTGTTGGCAGGGGTTCGGGGACCTGAGGAGTGGTTTCGGGTCATATGGGGTCGGTGGACGTACAGTCATGGCCAAAAGTTTTGAGAATGACACAAATATTAATTTTTACAAAGTCTACTGCTTCATTTTTTCTAATGGCAATTTGCATATACTCCAGAATGTTATAAAGAGTGATCAGCTTAACAGCAATTACTTGCAATGTCAATATTTGCCTAGAAAATTAACTTTATCCCCCAAAACACATTTCAACATCATTGCAGCCCTGCCTTAAAAGGACCAGCTAACATCGTTTCAGTGATTGCTCCATTAACACAGGTGTGGGTGTTGATGAGGACAGGGCTGGAGATCAATCTGTCATGATTAAGTAAGAATGACACCACTGGACACTTTAAAAGGAGGCTGGTGCTTGGCATCATTGTTTCTCTTCTGATAACCATGGTTATCTCTAAAGAAACACGTGCAGTCATCATTTCACTGCACAAAAATGGCCTAACAGGGAAGAGTATCGCAGCTAGAAAGATTGCACCTCAGTCAACAATCTATCGCATCATCAAGAACTTCAAGGAGAGAGGTTCCCTTGTTGCCAAAAAGGCTCCAGGGCGCCCAAGAAAGACCAGCAAGTGCCAGGACCGTCTCTTAAAAGTGTTTCAGCTGCGGGATCGGCTACCAGCAGTGCAGAGCTTGCTCAGGAATGGCAGCTGGCAGGTGTGAGTGCATCTGCACGCACTGTGAGGTGGAGACTCTTGGAGCAAGGCCTGGTCTCAAGGAGGGCAGCAAAGAAGCCACTTCTCTCCAGGAAAAACATCATGGACAGACTGATATTCTGCAAGAGGTACAGGGAGTGGACTGCTGAGGACTGGGGTAAAGTCATTTTCTCTGATGAATCCCCTTTTCGATTGCTTGGGACATCTGGAAAACGGCTTATTCGGAGAAGACCAGGTTAGCGCTACCACCAGTCTTGTCTCATGCCAACTGTCAAGCATCCTGAAACCATTCATGTGTGGGGTTGCTTCTCAGCCAAGGGAATGGGCTCTCTCTCAGTCTTGCCTAAAAACACAGCCATGAATAAAGAATGGTACCAGAATGTCCTCCAAGAGCAACTTCTCCCAACCGTCCAAGAGCAGTTTGGCGATCAACAATGCCTTTTTCAACATGATGGAGCACCTTGCCTTAAAGCAAAGGTGATAACTAGAGTCGAGCGAAACGGGTCGAAAAATTTCAAAAGTCGGCGACTTACGCGCCAAAGTCGCGTTTCAAAAGTTTGTTTTGCGCTCTTTTTCAGCCAATCAGGATCCACGGACAATGTGGGCAACGTGATGACATAGGCACGGGTCACCACCATCTTTCAGAAGGGCATGCAAGTGATTGGCTTGCTTTGGTGGGCGTCACAGGGGGTATAAAAGGGCGTGCACGCCGACAGCCATCTTACTTCTGCCGATCTTAGCATAGGGAGAGGTTGCTGCTGATTCTGTAGGGAGAGCGTTAGGCAGGGAAGAAGAAAAAAAAACTGCTTCTGCTGCTAGCGATTTTGCCTGTACAACACACCAGTCACTGTGTGTGCAGTGCAAGGGGAGGCTATATAGTGGTGTATCAGTGGTGTTGGTTGTTGGGCTGCCTTCTAAGGCTTCCTGACATTCCTGCATTGCTGTTTACCCACTGCTCCGCAAACTGCTTTTTTAAAAGCAATCCCAATTTTTTTTTTTTGTCCTGCTGAGAAGAAAAAAAAACTGCTTCTGCTGCTAGCGATTTTGCCTGTACAACACACCAGTCACTGTGTGTGCATTGCAAGGGGAGGCTATATAGTGGTGTATCAGTGGTGTTGGTTGTTGGGCTGCCTTCTAAAGCTTCCTGACATTCCTGCATTGCTGTTTACCCACTGCTCCGCAAACTGCTTTTTTAAAAGCAATCCCAATTTTTTTTTTTGTCCTGCTGAGGTACTGAGCGTGCATTTTTTCACACCATACAGCGGTGTACGCTCCTCACACAGTACCGTGTAACGGCTGTTATCACAGCCACAGTGAAGCTATCAGTGTGTCACTCTGTGAGAATAAAACGAGGACATGTTCCGTTCTTACAGACCTGCACTCTAGGGAGATTCCTATTCTGCCCAATTCTACATACACCTTGTAGTTTGTGATACACTAGCCAATTTCTGCCTGTGACATAGCGCTGTGATATTCAGTGGGCCTAACACAATCCATAAGTGTCCAGTGTCCACAAGTGTGTGCAGAAATTCAAAATCTCACTTATCCTCTAGTCACTTTGGTCACAGCTGTGCCATCGAGCCTGTCACATAGCGCTCAGATATTCATTGGGCCTCACACAATCCAAAAGTGTCCAGTGTCCACAAGTGTCTGCTGAAATTCAAAATCTCCCTTATCCTCTAGTCACTTTGGTCACAGCTGTGCCATCGAGCCTGTCACATAGCGCTCAGATATTCATTGGGCCTCACACAATCCAAAAGTGTCCAGTGTCCACAAGTGTGTGCAGAAATTCAAAATCTCCCTTATCCTCTAGTCACTTTGGTCACAGCTGTGCCATCGAGCCTGTCACATAGCGCTCAGATATTCATTGGGCCTCACACAATCCAAAAGTGTCCAGTGTCCACAAGTGTGTGCAGAAATTCAAAATCTCCCTTATCCTCTAGTCACTTTGGTCACAGCTGTGCCATCGAGCCTGTCACATAGCGCTCAGATATTCATTGGGCCTCACACAATCCAAAAGTGTCCAGTGTCCACAAGTGTGTGCAGAAATTCAAAATCTCCCTTATCCTCTAGTCACTTTGGTCACAGCTGTGCCATCGAGCCTGTCACATAGCGCTCAGATATTCATTGGGCCTCACACAATCCAAAAGTGTCCAGTGTCCACAAGTGTGTGCAGAAATTCAAAATCTCCCTTATCCTCTAGTCACTTTGGTCACAGCTGTGCCATCGAGCCTGTCACATAGCGCTCAGATATTCATTGGGCCTCACACAATCCAAAAGTATCCAGTGTCCACAAGTGTCTGCAGAAATTCAAAATCTCCCCTGTCCTATAGACACCTTGTACCTTGTTTTACATTACTATATAGTTTGTTGGATTTTGTCTACATTTCTACCAAAAATGAGGAAGGCTGGTGGAAGAGGCCGTGGAATTGGGCGGGGGTTGGCAGCTGGCAATGATGGTGTTGGTGGTGGATCTGATGGTAGTGGCAAGAGCAAAATAGGACCGAATGCAGGAGGTGTTGAGCCTGCGTCATCGTCTGGCTACATAAGGCCTCGAACGCTTAGTTTTCTAGGAGTTGGCAAACCGCTTTTAAAGCCAGAGCATCAGGAAAAAGTTTTGTCTTACATTGCTGACTCAGCCTCCAGCTCTATCGCCTCCTCTTCTTCAGTTGTAAAAAGTAAAAGCACTGAGTCGTCATTGGAGGCTCATGTTCATGAACCACACCTTTCCTTGTGTCCTTCACCCCAACCAAGATTGAAGGATGACGCAGGCCATACTACTGATTACTCCATGGAGCTGTTTTCACATACCATGCCTGGATTATCAAGTGAAATGGTGAATTACCCAGGCCAAGATGAATCTGACATGGAGTGCACTGATGCACAGCCGCTGATGGATGATTCTGCTGGTACATTCACTCAGAGCACTACATTGTCCTCGCAGTGTACAGAGCCAGATTCTGACCCTGATGAGACTCAGGTGCCCCTTCCCGCACACTATACCACCATACACGGTGACACAGAGGAAGGTGCACATGACATAGAAGAGGAGGTGATGGATGACCCAGTTGTTGACCCAGATTGGCATCCATTGGGGGAAGAGGGTGCTGCTTCCAATAGCTCAGATGAGGAGCATCCACAGCAGACATCGACATCGCAACAGCTGTTATCTGGCAGGCCCGGAGCACTCCAAAGACAGGTTCCAAACATCAAAAGAGTTGCTGGACAGCTTGTCCAGAGGGTCAAAAGATCACAGCGTGCTAGGCCGCAAAATGTCTGCCGAAGTCGGAAGAGTGCAGTGTGGCACTTTTTTGAACAAAATCCTCATGTTCAGGCTAAGGTTATCTGTAAGAAGTGCGCAAAGACCTTTAGCCGAGGGAAAAATCTGAAAAATTTGAATACCAGTTGCATGCTTAGACATTTAACCAGCATGCACTTGCAAGTGTGGACACAACACCAAACCTCAAGTGCCACATGTGCAACTGATCACAACGAAGGTAGTCAGCAACGCTACATTGTTTCCCCCACTGTAAGCCCACCGGTTAGCACAGCAGCAAATGTTGAGGTGTCGTTGCAAGGCCACAGCAGTCAGGGAATCCCACTGTTATATCAACGAAAGACTGATTCTAGGCCATCAGAAAGAACAACAACTCCATCACCATCATCAACCCTCTCTCAGTCCGCCCTGTCCACCGCTACTTCCACCATATGCAGCTCTCAAGTCCAGCTCACCCTCCCAGACACTATGAGTAGGTCAAGAAAGTACTCAGTCTCTCATCCGCGTACACTGGGTTTGAACGCCCACATTGCCAAACTAATCTCGTTTGAGCTGATGCCCTTTCGGTTGGTGGAAAGCACAGCTTTCCGTGAACTCATGGCCTATGCAGTACCACGCTATGACCTACCCAGTCGCCACTTCTTCTCTCGCAAAGCCATCCCAGCCCTCCACCATCATGTGAAAGACCGCATTGTCCATGCACTCAAGCAGTCAGTGAGCGGAAAGGTGCACCTCACAACTGATGCATGGTCCAGTCGGCATGGCCAGGGCCGTTACGTGTCCATCACTGCGCACTGGGTTAATGTGGTGGATGCAGGGTCCACAGGGGACAGCGGTGGTGGGACAGTGCTGCCTAGCCCACGGTATAGGAAACAGTTGGCTGTAGGCGTTCGACCCTCCTCCTCCAGAAGCGAAAGCTCGTCCACAGAGCGCAGTCGTACGAGCACTCCATCTGCAGCTGCCACTGTTGCACACGATGTGTCCCCCTATCGAGCAGCTAGTGGAAAGCGTCAGCAGGCTGTGTTGCAGATGATGTGTTTGGGCAACAGACACACCGCCGAGGTGCTGGCCGAGTACTTGAAGCGACAAACTGAGTCATGGCTGGGCAGTGTACATCTTGAGGCAGGCAAGGTAGTTAGTGATAAAGGCCGTAATTTTGTGGCAGCCATAGCCCTTTCAAAACTCAGCCATATACCTTGCTTGGCTCACACCTTGAACCTGGTGGTGCAGTGCTTCCTCAAAAATTATCCGGAGTTAACAGCCCTGCTCCAGAAGGTGCGAAGACTGTGCGCGCACATCCGCCGGTCGCCTGTACACTCCGTTCGTATGCAGAAGCTGCAGCGATTGCTCCACCTTCCCAACCACCGCCTCATTATAGACATTGCAACAAGGTGGAACTCCACCCTGCACATGGTGGAGCGGCTGTGCGAGCAGAGGCAGGCCATAATGCATTTGTGGGAGGATACACGGCCAGGCACTTTGAGAGCAGACATGGAGTTGACAGGTGTGCAGTGGTCGAAGCTGAAAGACCTCTGTAAAGTCCTTCAGTGTTTTGAGGAATGCACATGGCTGGTAAGCGCAGACGACGCCATCCTAAGCATGAGCATCCCACTTATGTGTCTGCTCATGCAAACTTTGACGCACCTTAAGGAGCAGGCGTCTGCAGCCAATGTTGATGAGGAGGAAGAGGAGGAGGGAATCCTTGATGACATTCAGCCATTGTCAGGGACCTCTCCTGGACGAGGTGGAGGAAGAAGAGGAGGAGGAGGATGATGGGGATGATTACTTAGGGGAGGAGGATGCATCTCATGGGGCAAGTGAAAATGTTGGAGTGGCAAGGTCTGGTACAGGGTTTGTGCGTGACTGGAGGGATGTGGATTTGCCAGAAAGTGCTCCTCCAACCAGCACTCGCAGTGCATCATTGACACCGGGAACATTGGCCCACATGTCAGATTATGCCTTGCAGATCCTAAAAAGGGACCCACGCATTGCCAAAATGATGAACGATGACGACTACTGGTTGGCCAGCATCCTGGATCCACGCTATAAAGGCAAATTACAAAACATCATGCCACAGGAGAACCTTGACCTAATATTGGCTAATAAACAAGCAACTCTGGTAAATCGGTTGCTTGAGGCATTCCCAGCACACAGCAGCGGTGATGGTTCTCACACGAGCCGTACGGGCCGGAGGCAGCTTGGCAGAGGTGTTCGTGGTGCACACAACAGATGTGGCGTTGGAGACAGGGGTTTCATGACAATGTTGTGGACTGATTTTTCAAATACCGCTCACACAACTGGTAATACTGCATCGATGGAAAGTGACAGGAGACAGCAGTTGTCAACTATGGTTACAAACTACTTTTCCTCCCATATCGATGTTCTCCCACACAGGTCATTCCCCTTTGACTATTGGGCCGCTAAACTGGACACCTGGCCTGAATTGGCCCAATATGCCTTACAGGAGCTCGCTTGCCCAGCTGCAAGTGTGCTATCGGAAAGAGTCTTCAGTGCAGCTGGATCAATCCTGACAGAAAAAAGGACCCGTCTGTCAACCCAAAATGTGGATGATCTAACCTTCATTAAAATGAACCATGCATGGGTTTCCAAGGATTTTGTCCCACCTTCTCCTGATGACACATAGGGTGACAGAAAAATGGCTTGCTTTGGTCCACCTCTTCCTGGGACTTCACCTATTTCGCCTTTTGCATCAGCTGAATGTCCAACATCAACATATGCCACTTTCTAAAACTCCCTAACTGTGCTGCCTCCCCCCCCATGGCCGGGGTCACCACCTAGCGCACGACACCGTGCGAGTGCCGTTGCCCTGGACAGGTGGGTAGGCCGACTCTTGGGTGCGGGCACTAGCACAGGGTCCCTCATAGTGCAATCAAGTGTCTCTGACGGTGGTGGTGCACACCCGCTGTCAGACACACCGCTGTACTATGAGGGGCCCAGTGCCAGTACCGACGCCCACGAGTGGGCCCCCCTTGCTTGGGCAGGGCCCCAGCATTTGCAATCTTTACCTCTCCCTGCTCCTCCACTGTGTAATCTGGGCCGTCAAATCCATACTGTGCCTGACACCGTCTGAGCCTGCCTCCTGATGTACAGACATATATTTTGAATGTGTACGCTATCCATACATGTTATCCGAGGATACGGTACCCTTTCTAACCTTTGTGCAATCACGTGCAATCCATACTGGGCCTTACACCGTCTGAGACTGCCTCCTGATGTATAGACATATATTTTGAATGTGTACGCTATCCATACATGTTATCCGGGGATACGGTACCCTTTCTAACCTTTGTGCAATGACGTGCAATCCATACTGGGCCTAACACCGTCTGAGCCTGCCTACTGATGTACAGACATATATTTTGAATGTGTACGCTATCCATACA
The DNA here is from genome assembly GCF_039654945.1 of Dendrobates tinctorius. Taxonomy (NCBI): domain Eukaryota; kingdom Metazoa; phylum Chordata; class Amphibia; order Anura; family Dendrobatidae; genus Dendrobates; species Dendrobates tinctorius. The sequence goes on from NW_027361683.1 coordinate 49,871,008, forward strand.
TGTTATCTGGGGATACGGTACCCTTTCTAACCTTTGTGCAATCACGTGCAATCCATACTGGGCGTGAGAACGGCTGGCGAGCTGTTAAGCAAGCTACAGCACCTGTGGTTTGCACACGTAAGTTTTTCATTTTTTCAGGAATGACGGTTAGGCCTAATTCCGGAACTGCAGTTGACCTGCACTTACTGGGAAATCATTGTTCGCGGGTAATAATTGTAATCAGTGATCCCCATCACTAATGTTGTTCAGCGGGTTATCTGCACCTGTAAGCGACAAACACTGGCCTTTTCAGTGTAGCGCACATGCAGCCACGGACATGTAAGGGCATGACACACCAGTTATTGGCCAATCTCATGTGCCAGAGCCTCACGTGTCCCTCTAGTAAGCCGGACTCGGACCGCGGGGCATGACGGAGTCTCATTCGTTAACGGAATTAAGCTTGCAATGTGTGCATCTGTTCTGTAGCTGGCATGGTTGAGGTTTCCCAGGTGGAGTCGAATTTAACCGTAGGCTCCACTCCTGGTGGTGCCCTTCAGGACATTCCTTTAAGGTTCAGCTTTGCAACCATACTGCCCACGTAAAACAAACACTTTGCCTTCATGAACGCTGTTTGGAGGGTCATGACTCGTGGGAATAACGCCGCCCAATCAGTTAACCTGCTAGAGAGATCGTTCGTTGCTCCCAAGCATGACATCACACTCCCTAGGAAGAAGGTCATGCCACTGTGGCGACCGTACTCCTGGGGGCGACACAAGTGCACTGATGCCCAGCCACTGCTCGATGAATCTGCTGGTACATTGACCCAGACCACTACATTCCCCTCGCACGCTACATGGCCTGAATCTGACCCTGATGAAACTCAGGTTACCCTTCCCATATACAGTTCCATCTTACACGGTGACAAAGAGGAAGCTGCAGATGAAAGTGCAGGTTCGGCCCACCCGCCATCAGACACACCACCGTACTATCAGGGGCCCTGTGCCAGTGCCATCGCCAACGAGTGGGCCCCCCCCTGCTTGCTCAGGATCACAGCACTTGCAAAGTTGAAATACTGTGCAGTGAGATGGAAGATGGGGACGACGAGGAGTCCAGACAAGTACAGGGATTCCCTAGCGAGGAGACTTATTTGATTGTTTTCAATGTTGGGACAGCAATTTTTGGGGAGCACTATACTCTGGAGAATGATAGATGGGGCCCACCATACACTGGAACATTCCAAAGGTGGACATCAGACACTGGAGCAGCATTTACAGGGCCCATTATACACTAGAGCATTAGAAATGGGGCCCATTATGTTTGGAGCATTATTTGGGCCCATAAGACAGTGGAGCTTCATCCATGGGGACCAACATATACTGTAGCATTATGTGGAGCTCATCATATACTGTTTCAAACATTATATGGGACCAATGATTCTGTATGGAGAAATAGATGGGCCTCGTCATGAGATGTAAAAAGTGAAGTATTTTTCATTGTACTATACCGCTATTTCTCTGCCGTATCGGAGCATGATGAGTTGTGGTATGTGTTAAAGGGGCGCTCTTTCGCCCAGGGCACATGAAAACCTGGAGCCAGCCCTACCCCCCCCACAACTTTAGCCAAATAACCCCCATTTTTCAGTGCGTAACTTGTATTATGAAGTTAATTAAGGTTGACAAGCTTAAGTAAGAAGAATTGATGCTTTTGGCATTCAAATGGGCACTGTAGGTGTGTTTCCTGTCCTCCTCTCACTGCCGACTTTTATTCCCCATTGACTTACATTGGGTTTCGTGTTTCGGGACGACCCCGACTTTTCCCTATAATAGGACGATCTTGCTCAACCCGACTTTTGGAAAAGTCGGGTTTCACGAAACGAAACGCGACCCTAAAAAACCAAAAGTCGCTCAACTCTAGTGATAACTAAATGGCTCAGGGAACAAAACATAGAGATTTTGGGACCATGGCCTGGAAACTCCCCAGATCTTAATCCCATTGAGAACTTGTGGTCAATCATCAAGAGACGGGTGGACAAACAAAAACCTTCAAATTCAGACAAAATAAAAGCATTGATTTTGCAAGAATGGGCTGCTATCAGTCAGGATTTGATCCAGAAGTTGATTGAGAGCATGCCAGGGAGAATTGCTGAGGTCCTGAAGAAGAAGGGTCAACACTGCAAATATTGACTTGCTGCATTAACTCATTCTAACTGTCAATATAACCTTTTGCTACTCATAATATGATTGCAATTATATTTCTGTATGTGATAAAAACATCTGACAAACACACATAAAAACCAGAGGGCAGCAGATCATGTGAAAATATAATATTTGTGCCATTCTCAATACTTTTGGCCATGACTGTACAGGGCCGCAACATATTTCGGTGCACGGTGCGAGTAGGGAGGGCTCCGTCTTTTTCAGGTTGTATTTCGCACACTGTCCCATCGGGGTTTATTCGGCGCATTACCCGATAGGGACTCTCTTCCCACCGGGGTTCCAACTTGTTCTGTGGACGCTGGTCTTGTACGAGCACTCGATCCCCAGCCTGGAGGTTGATGGGTGGAGGCAGATTCCCCCTGGATGTTCTAGGTCCTGGAGTTTGGTATGGACGATTCAGTGGAGGGTTTGTAGCCGGTGCCAGTGGTTCCGTACCCATGATGAAACCCCTGTCCAGGGTTGTGGTTCTTCTGGGTTCAGTTCTACCTCCGTGATGCCTTTGCCTTCCCGCCCAAATAGCAGCGAGTAGGGGGTATAGCCGGTAACCCGGTGTACCCGGTTGTTATAAACCCACACTAGTTCAGGAACATATTCAGGAAAGCGGGCCTTCCGGTCGCTCTCCAAGGAGCGCAACATTTGGATTAGCGTTCGATTAAATCGTTCACAGGCCCCATTTCCCTGTGGGTGGTACGGCGTGGTTTGGGATTTGTCGATACCATAGAGACGGTGTAATTCCTCTATGACTTTCCCCTGGAAACATGCTCCATGATCTGAATGTATCCGTTGGGGGCAACCGTACACTTGGATGAAGTTTCTGCAAATCGCATGGGCAGCAGACTCCGCAGTTTGATCTCGGGTGAGGGTTACCATGGCGAATTTGGTGAAATGATCCACCATGACGAGACAATGTTCATACCCCTGGTGTGCGGGGCCAATGGTTAAATAGTCCACCAAGAGTTCAAGGGGAGCTGATGTTACTATCATCTGTACCGGGGCCCGTTGTGCGGGTGGCTTAGCTAGCTCACAAAGGTGGCACGCCCGGCAAGCTTCTTCTACTGCAGTTTATAAGCGAGAGTGATAAACCATTTGCTGCAACCACTGAAAGGTCTTTTGGGCTCAAAAATGGGCTCCTTTTTCATGGGCTTCCCGAGCCAGTTCGCCGAGTTGGGCTCCGGGGAACAACTACCCACCAAGATGTTGTTGAAGTCGTCCATGATACTGCCTTGTGATATAATAGTCCCTTCTTGATGACTAATTTCTCCCATTGGCATAGCATTAGAACCATGTCCTGATTCAAGGTCTGCCTCTGGGAGTCGGTAGGTACTTTGCTGGAGGCTACCCATTGGCGTAGGGACCCAATCTTTCAGTCTTCTTGCTGCTGCTGTATCCATTTATCATGAGATTGTTCCAACATACCCCTGGGGTTCCTAGATGGGATTGTTCTTAGGTGGTAGCTGTGAGCATGGCGGGGGCCAGAGCGAACAGCGTTTCTTCCCCTTCTAATTCGTCGTCTCGACTCTGCCCTGGAGTTGCATGCCGGATTCGGGAAAGGGTGTCAGCATGCACATTCTCTGCTCCTCTTTTATAAATGATCTTGTAGTTGAACTTGGCCATCCGGGCCACCCATCGCTGCTCCAGAGCCCCTAGTTTGGCATTTTCAAGGTGGGCCAGGGGGTTGTTGTCGGTCAGTATCACCACCTCGGAGCCCGCCAGGTACTCTGCGAACCGCTCCATCATGGCCCACACTACTGCGAGGAGCTCGAGCTTAAAGGAGCTGTAATTGTTGGGATTTCGTTCGGAGTCATGAAGTGATCGTCTGCCATAAGCGTTCACTCTCTCCCGGCTGTTTTGGACTTGTGACAATACAGCCCCTAGCCCATGGAGGCTCCCGTCGGTGTGCAGTATGAATGGCTGTGAGAAATCCGCATAAGCTAACACCGGGGCACCCGAGAGTGCGGTCTTAAGGTCTTGGAAGGCCTCTTCTTGCGGTTCTTGCCACTGAATCTTCTGCCCATTTGCCCCGGCAGGAGCTCCCTTTAGCAGGTCTTGCAGGGCTCGGGCTCGACGTGCAAAATTCTTTACGAAATGACGGTAGTATCCGGCCAACCCCAGGGAGGCCCGCACATCTTTTACCGTCTCGGGGGTAGGCCACCCCTGGATTGCGGCGACCTTTTCCAGGGATGGTCTAACGCCTACGGCGGAGACGGTATGCCCCAGATATTCGATCTGGGTGCAAAACAGGTGGCATTTCTGGGGTTTTACCTTCAACCTGTACTTCTGCAGCCGGCCGAGCACCTGCCCCAACCGCCGCAGGTGGTTCTCAAATGTGGCAGCATAGATGATGATGTCATCCAGGTGTATCAGCGTGACCTCAAAGTTGAGATCTCCCAGACACTGCTACATCAGCCGTTACAAGGTCCCCGGGGCGTTGGCCAGCCCGAACGGCATCTGATTGAACTCGAACAGTCCCATGGGAAAAATGAGCGCCGTCTTGGCCCTGTCTTCCTCTGAAATTGGCACTTGCCAGTTCCCGCTGGCCAGGTCCAAAGTCGAGAAGTACGTCACTTTTCCCAAGGCGGACAGGGACTCTTCTATGCGGGGCAGCGGGTACGAGTCTTTAATGGTACAGGCTTTCAATTTCCGATAGTCCACACAGAACCACAGGGTGCCATCCGTTTTATGAACCAACACGATGGGAGCTACCTATGGACTCTGGCTTTCTCGGATGACCCCCTTCCGCAGCATTTGGCCCAGTAATGTTTTCACCTCCTGGTATAATTGAGGAGGAATCTGCCGATACCGTTCCCTGATGGGAGCCATCCCCGCCATGGGAATGCCATGCGTAATGGCGGTGGTACATCCAAAGTCATCCTCGTGGCTGGCAAATACCTCCTGGTACTGCCCCAGTAGCATTTCCACCTGGAGGATCTGGGCTGGGGTCAGTCCGGAGAGTTCGGCCCACATTCTCTCCAGGATGGTTTGGCCCTTTTCCTGGGTCGAGGACCCGGCAGTTTGCAGAGTTCGGTTAGTCACTGCCCAAGGGTCCTCGGGCTGCTCCTTTAATTGGATGGCAGGGGCTGGCAGCACCTCTTCTAACGGCCTCACAAGCTTTGCCATTTCCGCCCGGGGCTTTAGGACGATGTCTTGGTCCTCTAGGATGATGCAGCACACAAGGATGGTCCCCCTCCGCACAGTGGCCAGGGTGCGGGCCACCAGCACGCCAGGGTGCAGGTGTTCTGAGAAGCATGGCTCCACCTGCATTTCCACGCCCTCCAGAGGCACCGGGGCCCAGATAAGTAGGTGTTATGATTGGGTCACCGAGGAGGAGAGCAAGACCAAGCTAAGCCACAGAAAACCAGAGAGGTTGGTAACTAAGCGGATTACAGACCCCTGATCCTATCCACACAACTAGCAGTAGCCGTGGAGCATACCTACGATGATCCTAGATGCCTCGACACAGCCGGAGAACTAAATAAGCCTAAAGCAAGAAAGGGGAAATCTAAACTGCCCCGAAGCAGACCCCAAAGGAATAGATAGCCCCCAAACATATATTGTCAGTGAGACAAGATGAAAAGACAAACGCAGGTAGGAAAATAGACTGAGCAAATGATGGGGCCCACAGGACAGGAAAAAAAGACACTGTCTGCAATCACGCAAAAAACCCTGCAAAAAATGTCCAACATGTCTGATAGAAAAATACTGAAGTCACTAAACTTCGCCCACTATATCAGCACTCTGGTATATTCTGAAAGCAGAGCAAAAAGAGGCCAATCTAATAAGGGACAAAAACAAACTGGCACAAGCAGTAACATAAGGATGGAAATTCAGCACAGCCCCAGCCAGACCTGGCTGACCACACAAAAACTGAAACAGACAAAACCAGATCAAATGTGAACAATAGCAAAAGAACACTTAGCTGAGCATGCAGGGACTGAACTGGAAACTAAGACCTCAGGAGGCAGGAAAAAAATCACCAGCAGGGATAGAGGGAGTCGGCTGTCTTAAATCCAGTCAGAAACTCCAGATCTCCAATCGTCCTCCTCATTATCAGGTGGCAGGCCTCTGTTAATTAGATCAGCTCCATTACCTCCAGTAACCACCAGAGGGAGCCCGGAAAGAGAACTCACGACCCCTCTGTCAATATAACCAGCTCCACTACCTTCACTAGTAACCAGAGGTAGGCCAGAAAGTGAATTCACAACAGGTAGGGCCACTACTGTCTGCCCGGGCGGCAGCACAAGTGGAGGAGCTGCTGGTACGATTACCTTTCCTAGTGCCTCGCCCTCCTGGCAGTCCTGGCAGACACGCGCCCCCGCACCAACTGCTGGAAGACCCGCCCTTGGGGCATGCGGGAGCCCTACTGTTTTAAGGTCTCTTACGTGGGGTCATTAAGGAGTAAATTGCCGAACTCCCGCAGTATATTCATACCCAGGGTGACTGGGTGTTTGTTATTGGTCTCCCCCCTGTGTCAGGATCACTCCCCAGTGACCAAGGGGTTTGCCACACAGCATCATCTGCATCCAAACCACGCCGGTGACAGGAACCAGCAGTTGGTTGGCAGCTACCAGTCTTATCATGGACCCCCACTGGGGTCTCACTGCCTTGGGAAAATGCTGACAAAAATAAGTTGCGGGCATGGTCGTTACTTGCCACCCTGTGTCTACAAAGCTCTGTACGGCACAGCCCTCGACCTCTGCCCATACCACTGGACACTTGGCGACCAGATCTTCGGGACTTCACCACCCCATGTAGTGGCTTCTGGCTCCAAGCGGCATCCCCCCAGCCCGGAGACCTCTAGTTTAATGGCCGCCGGGGTAGGCATCTCCCACGCCGCGGACACTCTCGTGCGAAGTGGCCCGACTCCCCGCACTCATAACACCGGGGTTGCGAGGGCCGGCCGCTCCAGGCATTGCGAGGCCCCCAGGGCCCTGGGTTTGGACTAGGCCGCCCAGTCGTGGCTTCGGCCCTTTTCACTTCGGCCAACTCACCCCTGATTTTCTTCAGTTCTTGTTTCATATCTTCTGTTAGAGTGTTAGCGACTCCTGGAGTGGACCCTCTGGGTCATGGCACCAACCCTCCCAGGGCGAGCTAGCCTAGTGAGGACCACCCCCTATACAGGGAATGTCAGGAGCAAGCCCCAGGGGATACGATACCACGACTGCTGGCACCAGGCGGCCGGCTCACAGGAGATACGAGACTGTGTGACTGGAGGGTGCAGGATACTAGGGAACACAGGAGAGTACACGGGAGTGCGCTGAGTACAGGGTAGTGCTAGACGGGTACACGTGGGCACATAAGGCGTGTAGCAAGTAACAGAACACAGGAATAGAGTGAATGCCAGGAGGCATGGCGGAGCAAGAAACAAGGGACAGGATACGAGAGGCTGTGCCAGGAGGCACAACTGAGCATGAAGCAACAAGGGTTCAGAGCAAGTGCTAGGAGCACCACAGAATAGCAGACAGAGCAGAGGACCTGAGAACAGCGCACAGCCAGGCTGGGACACAGCTGACCCAGCCAGGAAGCACAACAATAATCAGGCACCTCCCCTAGGGGGAGGTCGTCTGATATAGCACATGACTACTACTGGTTCCGGGTCAGGACCTAGCCAGAAAGCACATGACCACTAGTGGTTCCGGGTCAGGTCCTCCAATACCATAGAGAGGACCGAGCCCTATACAGCACTGACAGGAGCGTGCAAGCGCAAACGTGGCATGGAGGAGGAGACCCGGGGATGAGAGTTGCGCGTGCTCACCCGACGGGGACCCCTGAGGGACCGCCGTACCGGAGGGAGTGACGTCGGGGCCGAAGCCCCGCCTCCTGGTGAGTGCGGCATAACATCTTCTAACCATTGGGGCTCTCTGACAGCGTTAACGGAGGCCTCCATGCTCCGGACCTTCCCCAAGGGGACAGTCAGCCCCTGTTCCTGCTCCCGGGCGCGCGCCTGACTTCCCACCTTGGAGAAAGTCATACGTGGGTTCACCCGGACTTGCTCCCGTAATGCCTGCTTTGACAGAGGGTCTCGAAGTCCAGTCACTAACAGGTTACGCAGGGTAATGTCAATGGGTCCTACAGTACACCTATGCTGTCCTTCCACTCGATGGCCGTGTATAGCTCCTGAAGGACATTCATATACTGGGTGATGGTCTCCCCCTTTGCCTGCATGCGACTGAACAACCGGGTTCTCAACTCCCCCACATTCGTCGGATCCCCATGGGTTTCCTCCAGGATCCGCAAGACCCTAGCAAAGGTGTTGCGGTGTCCCAGGGCTTAAACATTACTGAAACTCGGGCCTCCCCATCCAATGCCATGAGAGCCACTTCGGCTTCTAGGTCAGGGGTCATCGGATGCATTCGAAAGAGCCCTTGCATCCGTTCTGTCCAGCTCCACAGCAAGGTGGCGCTCGGAGACTGCATCCTGCCGACTACGCCAAATGTAGGTACGGCAGGTCCGTGGGATGCAGTGATGAGACGCAAGACGGATTTAACTTTTGGTGGTATCTTTTATATATATATAGATGCCGATAGGGCTATCCTGAGCAACCAAACAAGATTACAACAGTTGTGCTCGCAGGGACCAAACACAAAGAAACACTGGTAATTAGTGTTGAGCATTCCGATACCGCAAGTATCGGGTATCGGCCGATATTAGCTGTATCAGAATTCCGATACTTAGTTCTGATACTTTTTTCATATCGAATACCGGAATCGGAAGTTCCCATAATGCTAGGAGCCCGCTCGATTTGATTCAGCCAATGGGGATCCTCAGAAGTGTGGGCACATCCTGTTAGGCATGTAGGCATGTTAACTACTGGCATGGCTGTGATTGGCTGCTGAAATGATGTCATGATGCACTATAAAAAGCGCTGCAGCCGCCATTTCTGGTTCACTCTGCTGTGAATTCAGTTAGGGACAGGCTGCTGTTGAAGACTGTGAGGGACAGTTAGAAATAGCGATCATCAAAAATATCTATTGCTCTACCCAGGCTACATAATCCACCACTGCAGCATTTTTGTAGCCCAGCAGCGCTGTTTTAATAGCTGTCTGCAAGGGCTGTGTGAGTGCAGACCCACGCTGTGTAGTGTGTCCTGCAGGCACGTCTGCTTGTAGGCCACCCAGCGTGTGTCTCTGCCTCATAGACATTTTTCTTTTATTGCTGCTTTTTTTTTCTCCTGTATAGTGTGCTTCCATACGTATCCATATACGTTGGTTGCAAACACTAAAGGAGTGGACAGCGGAGCCTTTCAGCAGCCTTTTAGTGCTATAGCCCATTTCTCTGCACTGTTTTTGGCTGTCTGATAGGTATCTCTGTGTTTGAGTGCAGCTCACGTTGCAGTGTGTTCTACAGCCACCGCTGGTTGTAGTCCACTCAGCGTGCGTCACTGCCTCATACACAGTCCTTTTTTTTATTTATAGCAGCAAATTTGTCCAGATTTTTGCTCCTATATTAGTGTGCTTCCATCCGCATCCATTGTCATTGGTTGGTTGCAAACACTATATAAGATTAGATAGAGGAGCCTTTTTGCTGGCCTGTGCCCTTCAGGGCCAGCCAGACTAGTATCACCCTATTTTTTGGAGCCTCATCGATTGCATTGTAGGTTAGCTTCCTGCATTGTAATCGCTCCAAAAAGTTTGTGATACTATAGCTTTCAAACTTTGGTCACATCCTTTTATTTTTCCCAAAAAAAAAAAAAAAAGGAAGTAAAGTTCACCCAACACTCCACTTTAGAGTTGTGTAGGCCACATTAGATCATATTAAAGTGTAGTACACACACTCTTGTCAAAATTAGTGTTTCTTATACTGGTTAGCAGGTGTTCAGGAATAAGAACACTAAGCCCCCCCTTTTTTACTTTTTTTTTACTTTTTTTTATCTTTATCAGTCTACCAAGATGAAGAAGGCAGGGAGTAAGGCACGTGGTCGTGGCCGTGGAGTTTCAGCAGGGAGAGGACGTGGGGATTCGGTGCCTGCTGCGGCCACCAGTGACCCGGCATCCCCCACTTTTACCAGGAAACAGTCCTTCATGCGCAGCTTTGTAGGACCTCGCCGTACCTCACTGCTGCGTGACGAACAAATTGAAGCCGTTGTCGGATGGATGGCAGCTAACACATCCACTTCAATGTCTTCCGCATCCTCTCAGGGCCAGAGCACTGAAGAGCAACCATCTGTCTCTTCACCACCTGCCAAATTGCCCAAGCAGTCTGAGAGCCCTGGACAGGAGCCATCTCAATCTTTACTTCTGTTCTCAGAATCTGTTGGCTTGGAAAGAGGTGGCCAGCCAAGCAGCATTCTAGAGCGTGAAGAAGAGGGAGTATGCAGTGATGCGCAACTGCTTTGTCCCTCTGAATCTGAAGAGGCGGGTGGGCCAGTGCCTATTGTCAGCACACCTCAGTACTCATCTGATGATGATGAGACTCAGTTGCCAATTTCTGGTGCGTATGGTGCTGGTGAGACAACCCAGGACCAGCCGGTGCTTGAAGAAGGGAGTGGAGATGATGAGGTCCTTGACCCATCATGGCGTCAGCCACAGGAAGGTGGTGGGATCAGCTCTGAGGAAGAGATTCCCCGAACGGCCAAAACAGGAGGGAGAGGGCGGGGGCAGACTTGGTTGCCTGTAGCCTCCACTTTGGCACCCGTGAGGAGCAATCCTCTTTCAAAACACAAAACGGGCGCTCCCAGGACTTGCAGTGCGTGGTCTTTTTTTGACACAGTTGCAGATGACATTTGCTTTGTCAAATGCAAGCTGTGTCATCAGAAAGTTAAACGAGGGAAAAATGTGAGCAACCTCAAGACCACAAATATGTGGAAACATGTGCGTACCAAGCACGAGGTGGAGTTACACAGACACACTGAAGATGTAGGCCAACTTTCAGCAGCACCTACCACCTCTTCAGCTCGTGTTGGGGCCTCTTCCTCCAGCTCACACACAGCTGGTTCGGCTTCCTCACTGGAACGCCATGGAAGAACCTCTGCCACTGTTGTCCAGAGACCCAGTGAAATTCCACCCACTGAACCACGTTCTCAGTCATCATCACACTCCCAGGCCACTCACCAGCAATCGGTAGCACAGGCATGGGAGAAAAAGCGGCCATACTCGGCAAACCATCCCCGAGCACTGGCTCTGAATGCTGGCATTGCCAAACTACTGGCCCTTGAGATGCTGTCATTCAGGCTGGTGGAGACTGACACCTTACGGAACTTGATGTCATTGGCAGTTCCACAATACAATGTGCCCAGCCGCTTTTATTTCAGCAGGCAAGCCATCCCTGCCCTGCAAAAGCATGTGGAGGGAAAAATTAAAAATGCGCTACTAAACGCCGTCAGTAGCAAGGTCCACCTGACCACCGATGCGTGGACCAGTAGCCATGGACAGGGACGATACCTTTCCCTCACTTCCCATTGGGTCAATGTTGTGGCTCTGTACGTATTCTGCCAACTCCAAGGATTGCGGGAATGCAGTCTGCACATATTGAGTCCTCCTCCTACTCTAGTTCCTCGGAATCAGCACTGCATGAGCCTGTTAGGACAGATATGAGCACAGGTGTGGCCAAACGTCAACAGGCCGTACTTAAATTAATTTATTTGGGGAATCGGAGCCACACAGCACAGGAGCTCTGGAATGCCATCAAGTAGGAGAGCGATGTGTGGTTTGTGCCTGCGAATCTCCAGCCGGGTTTGGTAGTGAGTGACAATGGCCGAAATCTAGTGGCAGCTCTGGGCCTAGGCAACCTCAATCACATACCATGTCTGGCACACGTGCTCAATTTGGTCGTGCAGAGCTTTCTGAGGGACTATCTGGATCTTGATGCACTGCTGCACAAGGTTCGCCTAGAGTGTGCTCACTTGCGGCGTTCCAGCATGGCAAGATCGCGCATTGCATCTCTGCAACGCCGATTCCGCCTGCCAGAACATCGCATCATATGTGACCTCCCCACCAGGTGGAATTCAACTTTACATATGTTGGAGCGTTTGTCTGAGCAGCAGGCAGCAGTAATGGAGTACCAGCTGCATCAGGCGCAAACAAGTCGCACTGTGCGCCGGTCACACTTCGCCACCACTGAGTGGGCCACTATGAAGGACATCTGCCAAGTTTTGCGTGCCTTCAATGACTCCACGCGGATTGCCAGTGCAGATGATGCACTAGTCAGCATGACTGTCCCCCTTATCTGTCTGCTTCAAAAAACCTTACAAGCACTAAGTGAGGAGGTTTTTGAAGAGGTCGAGGATGAGGAGTCAGAAATGCCATCTGCTTCTGGCAAGTATGCGCAACGTGGTTCCACACAAAGGCCTAGGCAGGGGACACTTAGTGAGGAGGATGACGAGGAGTCAATGGAGGAGGAGGAACACATCTCTCCAGAGGAGGGAGGTACACAAGGCTCTAGTAGTCAGTGTGTACAGCGAGGGTGGGGTGATGCTGAGCAGGCTGAGATGCTGCCTCAAGCTGGGGACAGCGTTTCCGGTCCAGTTGGCAGTCTGCAGCACATGGTTGATTTCATGCTGCAGTGCTTGTTAAATGACCGCCGCATCGCCAACATTCTCCACACGGGTGATTATTGGGTGTACACCCTCCTAGATCCTCGCTACCAGGACAACTTACAAAGCCTCATACCACAGTTGAACCAGGAGCGTAAAATGCGGGAGTACCAAGAAACACTTGTGCAGGCCATCATGTTCTCCATTCCCCCGCGAGTGTTGCTGGTAGTGCTTTTCAAAGCAGCCATGTGGGTAGAGGCAGTGGAGGAAGCTCTGCACAAAGAGGTAGCAGAGGCAGTGCCGCAGGACAAGGCAAGGCCAGTATGGCCCAAATGTGGAAAAGTTTTGAGGGACCGCCACAAACGGCTACACCATCACAGACGGCTTCAGTCAGCAGGAGGCAACGTTTCCGTCAGATGGTGACAGACTACTTGTCTTGCCCTGTTAGTGTACTCCCAGACGGCTCTTCCCCGTTCAAGTTTTGGGTCTCTAAGCTGGATACATGGCCAGAGTTTAGCCAGTATGAATTGGAGGTGCTGGCTTGCCCTGCTGCCAGTATATTATCGGAAAGTGTCTTTAGTGCTGCAGGTGGTGTGGTAACAGACCGTCGCACACGACTATCCGCTGATAATGTTGACCAGCTTACTTTTGTGAAAATGAACAAGGCCTGGATCTCACCTGAATTTGCCAGTCCTCTTCCAGAATAAATAATTGGCTCGCAACAGGATCCAGGTCTCCTGTTGTGTTCATGTTTCTATGACCTGAGCTGTAATTCCTGGGCTACAACAATGCCCGTTGTTGCTCAGAAGTGCTGTCCACACAGATAAAACACTCGCTCATGTGTAAGTGGGGTTTGGTAACGTCAGCTGATCCCCTGCTGTGTGTAAGGCTAAGTGTACTGCTCCCTCCAAACTCTAAGTACCTCAGATTTACACCTGGCTCCAAGTAGGCCTCAACCTACTACCTGATTTTTCCTGGGCTCCGACAACGCCAGTTGGTGTTCAGAAGTGCTGTACGCACAGAAAAAACACTCGCTTATGTGTAAGTGGGGTGCGATAACGTCAGCTGATCCCCTGCTGTGTGTACGTCAAACTCTCCTGCTGCCTACAACTTCTGACTACCTCTGATTTAATGTTCTCTGATTTGCCCTCTGTCTCCACTCTGTTTTGAGTATTTCCTCAGGCCTCCAACACCGCCTGTTTCTGCTCTCAAGTGCCGTCTGCACAATCAACACTTGTTCCTGTGTTACCATGATCCTGTAACATCAGCTGATCTCCAGAGGTGAGTCCGGCAATGTCTCCTGCTTTGTCTACATTCCCACTACTTGTAGTGGAAAAGTGGACAGAGCAGGAGACATTGCCTGACTCACCTCTAGGGATAAGCTGCTGTTACAGAACCCCAGTAACACAGGAACAAGTGTTGGTTGTGCAGACGGCATTTCAGAGCAGCAACTGTCGTGTTTGGAAGCCAGAGGAAATACTCGAAACAGAGTGAAGACAGAGGCCTAATTGGAGTACGTTGACAGTTAGTAGTAGTCTAGAAACAATCTAAAACTGCCACCAAGTAGGCCTCAGCCTACTACCTGATTTTTCCTGGGCTCCGACAACGCCAGTTGGTGCTCAGAAGTGCTGTACGCACAGAAAAAACGCTCGCTCATGTGTAAGTGGGGTTTGGTAACGTCAGCTGATCCCCTGCTGTGTGTATGGCAAAGTGTACTGCTCCCTCCAAACTCTAAGTACCTCAGATTTACACCTGGCTCCAAGTAGGCCTCAACCTACTACCTTTTTTTTCCTGGGCTCCAACAACGCCAGTTGGTGCTCAGAAGTGCTGTACGCACAGAAAAAACACTCGCTCATGTGTAAGTGGGGTTCGGTAACGTCAGCTGATCCCCTGCTGTGTGTATGGTAAAGTGTCCTGCTCCCTCCAAATTCAATCGACCTCTGATTTACACCTGGCTCCAAGTAGGCCTCAACCTACTACCTGATTTTCCCTGGGCTCCGACAACGCCAGTTGGTGCTCAGAAGCGCTGTACGCACAGAAAAAACACTCGCTCATGTGTAAGTGGGGATTGGTAATGTCAGCTGATCCCCTGCTGTGTGTATGTCAAACTCTCCTGCTGCCTACAACTTCTGACTACCTCTGATTTAATATGTTCTCTGATTTGCCCTCTGTCTCCGCTCTGTTTTGATTATTTCCTCTGCCTCCAACACCGCCTGTTTCTGCTCTCAAGTGCCGTCTGCACAATCAACACTTGTTCCTGTGTTACCATGGTCCTGTAACATCAGCTGATCTCCAGAGGTGAGTCCGGCAATGTCTCCTGCTTTGTCTACATTCCCACTACTTGTAGTGGAAAAGTGGACAGAGCAGGAGACATTGCCTGACTCACCTCTAGGGATAAGCTGCTGTAACAGAACCCCAGTAACACAGGAACAAGTGTTGGTTGTGCAGACGGCATTTCAGAGCAGCGAGTATTTCCCCTGACCTCCTACACCGCCAGTTCCTGCTCACAGTTGCCGTCCACACATTCCACATTTGTTCCTGTGTTCCTGGTGTTCTGTTACGTGAGCTGATCCCCCAATGTGTGTCCGGCACTGTCTCCTGCGCTGTCCACCTTCCCACTACAAGTGGTGGGAAAGTGGACAGAGCAGGAGACATTGCCAGACACACATCAGGGGATCTGCTGACATTACAGAACCCCAGTAACACAGGAACACGTGTGGATTGGGCTGACGGCTACTGTGCGCATAAACTGGCGGTGTTGGTGGTCAGGTTAAATGCTGGAAACAGAGTGGAGACAGATGCCTAATTGGAGCACGTTGACAGTCAGCTGTAGTCCATAACCGATATAAAACTACCACCAAGTAGGCCTCGGCCTACACCATGATTGTCCCTGGGCTCCAACAACACCAGTTGGTGTTCGGCAGTGTCTTTGGCACGGGTACTCCATGTTGCCCAGCCTGGTTCCAGCACGCCAGCTGTTTCCAGGTAGTGTCAATTTCACTTTGCCACCTATCCGTTGTCCTGTCGTTTTGCGGCCGGGTTAGCCGACTCTACGGTGCCTGCAGTTTAGGTGACTCCTATGTGGGCTGCGGGAACTGGCACTGAAGGCTGGATCCGTAGTGCCAATCGGACATGGACCCCCTGTAGGACTGTGGGTTTCGGTAACTGCAGCCGGCTTGCGGCCTGGCTACTTTGCTTTGGATGGGTACCTTCTGCTACCTACCCGGGTTCCAGCACTGTCAGCTGGTTCTCGCCAGAGCCTTTGGCCTAGGTGCCTCCATCTCGGTATCTGAAGGTCCAGCACCGTCAGCTGGTCCTTGGTAGTACTTTCTAGCACAGGTACCTCCTGCCTAGTAACCGTGGTCCAGCACCGTCAGCTGTTCCTGACTGTGGGTTTCGGTAACTGCGGCCGGCTTGCGGCCTGGCTACTTTGCTTTGGATTGGCTCTTGTTCCTTCTGCTACCCATCCGGGGTTCCAGCATTGTCAGCTGGTTCTCGCCAGAGCCTTTGGCCTAGGTGCCTCCATCTCGGTATCCGAGGTCCAACAACATCAGCTGGTCCTTGGTAGTGCTTTTTAGCACAGGTACCTTCTGCTTAGTAACCGTGGTCCAGCAAACCAGTAGTTGGTCCTCGGTAGTGCCATTGGCTCTTGTTCCTTCTGCTGCCACTACGGGTTCCAATACTGTCAGCTGGTTCTCGCCAGTTTCTCAGCCTTCTTGTACCTTCTGCTACATTTCCAAGATCAAGCTTTTTGAAATTGTCTTTGGTAATCCTTATTGATCTCCATGACGACGACCCTGATGACAACGACCCTGAAGACCATACCAAAGAAGACCAGAAATATGACCCAAAATAATGTGACGAACAGGACAAAGAACATGAAGACAACCACCACGATACAGAACAAAAGACAGAATAACAAGAAGCAGAAGAAGCAAAAGCAGAAGAACATTAAGCATAAGACTAAAAATCAGCATAGAAGATATCAAGAATTATAAGCAGAAGAAGACTAAGCAGTAAATGGGGGTGAGTCCGCTCCTCTTCGTGGTGCCCCTGGATAATGCCTGCTGTTGCAGGCCAAACTGAACGCGGACAAATCCTGTTGTAAATCTTTTGTGACAGGCAGAACGTAAGGTGTAATCTTATAACTTTTATAGATAAGTACTACAGGAATGCCTGTCACCATAAGAAAATGAAGAAGAAGAATATGAAGAAGATGAAGAAATAGCATATGAAAATTAATAATAGCTGAATAAGAAGAATATGAAGAATGGAAAAAAAAATAATGGGAAGAAGGTGAAGAAGAAGAAGATGAATAAGGTGAAGAAAAAGTTAATGAAAAAAATGCGACTGCTGCAGATGATGAAGGAGAAAATGTGGGAGAAGTACAAAAGAAGGTGAAGAGCATAGAAGTTGTGAAACATACATATCTGACAAAATATAAAAAAGGTTAACATAGTCAATATCTTTTTAACTCCGAACGTCCTGAAAAAAAAAATGGAATTAATGCTATGCCATGTGATTTGAATAAACCTCTATGCCTTTAATGTCTCCTCCACCTCCCACAATACATTCTACATGATTCTTATTTGTTTTCAATTATGTAGAATTAGCCAACAAGGAAATAAAGGGCTTTTTTTAATTCCGATACCGGAAGTCCCATTGACTTGAATGGGACTTTCAGTATCGGAATCGTCGATACCCGATATTTTTTTCGTATCGGGCGATACCATCCGATACGATATTTTTGGGTATCGAATGGTATCGCTCAACACTACTGGTAATGCAAACACGACTAACCCAGCAAAGGCCGGTCACTATAGGGCCGCGGTATGGCCGACTACGGGTCCTTAGTACTATGTGTCACTTAGCCGTCCTGATGTCCGACGGCGTGCTGTACGATGGTGCTTCAGCGTCGCAGCCGCTGATCCTAGCCGCCAAGTATCTGGCGAAAACTTCGGGCCTTCCTTTGACCAGGCGAGGTGGGGGCCAAAAGAGTCCTTTGGTGGGATGGCTCCCCATGGAGACAGCGGGTTACCGCCTGAGAGCGAGAGAATGCAGGGATGGGCAGAGGTTATGCTGAGTGGTGGCTGGTAGGCCACCGGCGCAGACTGACGCTGGGCTAGGAGACCCACAGATGGCGGCAGGCAAGCCCCAACCGTGGACTGAAGCGGGGCAGTGATGGCTGCAGGCGGCAACGGACGGGCCGTAGCCACGGGGTGGAGTGTGGTGGCAACGGCCGCGGGTGGCAGCAGGTAGGCTGCAGCCATGGGCTGGAGCGGGTAGGCTGCAGCCGCACGGGCTGGAGTGGAGTGGTGGTCCTCCGTCGGTCAGCTGTCTCGCTGCGGTTCACAGTGAGTCTCTCTCTCTCGTCTCTCCTGTTGCTGCCCTCCTCTCTGGTTACTGTTGGAGACTCTGGCTCCCTGGCGCCCTCTAGTTCTCCTGCTCCTCCGCTCCTGATCTGCTGACTCACTCCGGCTAGCGTCCTCCGCCCCTTTTATATAAGCTCCTCCCCCAGCCATTCTGGAAGTCTCTGCAGCCCGTCCCCTAATTCGGTCCCCCGGAAACAGACCCCCTAGGAACCGCGGCGGGGGCCCTTCCTCTTAGATTGGCATCACACACCAGTCAGTGAGCCAGAAGCTGCAAGCACTGCTGAATTACAGTATCAGGATCCTGACAGCGCCGGCGTACAGCCTCTGCTGAGCAGGGACTCACCCGCACTGTAGGGACCCCTGGGGACCAGAATAGCCAGAAAGTATAGGTGTACAGGACCTTAGTGATGAAGTTTAGCAAGCCGGCATGGGACCTACGGTCATGTGACTGCAAGGGGGCAGGGCTTAGCATCCTGCTTTCACAGAAGACAGCAAACTCAGGGTCAGGCAAAATGGAGGTCGTTCACAGTACGGACAGCGTGGTACAGGAGGGGTAAACAGACGGGAGGTCAGACAAAGCCAAAGGTCATACACAAGAGGGCGACGCGGTACCAAGGGGACGAGCAGAGAGAAGTCGGGTCACAAGCAGAGAGTCATACACGAGAGGTAGCGCAGTACAAGAGGGACAGGCAGAACTTGTAACAGGGACAGAACCGAATCAAAACCAAACAAGCAAGCAAGATATCAGGCACAAGGCACACGTACGCACAAGGTCAACTAACTCAGCCGAGGGCAGGAGTGTACTGACACCGGACCTAGGTCCAGTGAGCATTAAATAGCCGCCCTCTACCAGGGAGAGGCAGAATAATTAACCCTCAATCAGACCGGGACGGACCAAAGCGAAACCCCGTCCTGGATCATGACAGTACCCTCCTCTCAATGGGGGGCCACTGGACCCCCAGGTCTCTCTGGGTACTTGGCGTGAAAGGCCCGGACCAACTGATCTGCATGAACCGATCGAGCAGGAACCCACGAGCGTTCTTCAGGACCGTAGCCTTTCCAATGTACCAGATATTGAAGGGCACGACGGACCAACCTGGAGTCGACAATTCGTTCCACCTCGTACTCTGACTGCCCGTGTACCAAAACAAGTGTTGGGGAAGCTGATGATCCCTCCCCAGCGGACCTCACAGGTTTCAAAAGGGCTTTATGAAAAACATTTGGGATCCGCAGAGATGGCGGGAGATGCAACCGAAAAGCCACCGGGTTAACTGCCTCGGTAATTTCATAAGGACCGATAAACTTGTGTCCAAGCTTCGCAGAGGGGACCTTGAGTCTTATATTCTTGGTGGACAACCATACCTTATCCCCAATCTGCAACACCGGTCCCGCGGATGGTTTTTTTTCCGCAAAAAATTTAAACTTGTCCTGGGCCTTCGTAATATTACTCTGGACCTCTCGCCATACCTCACCCCAACCGCTGGATCGTCTCATCCGCCCCAGGACACCCAGAATTCAAACGGGAAAATTCTCCAAAATGAGGATGAAACCCATAATTGCAAAAAAAGGGGGATGTACCCGAAGACTGGTTAACACGTTGTTAAATGCAAACTCAGCCACCGGTAACACAGAACACCAATCATCTTGTCGGTCTGAAGTCAAGCAATGCAGAATTTGCTCCAGAGACTGATTGGTCCGCTTGGTCTGCCCATTAGTCTCTGGATGATAAGCAGATGAAAAGGACAGACCAATACCCAACCTTTTACAAAAAGCCCTCCAAAATCTAGAAACAAATTGCACTCATCTATCAGACACCACATTCAAGGGTACCCCATGCAACCGCACCACATGCTCAACAAACAATCTGGACAATGTTTCCGCATTAGGTAGCGCTGCCAAAGGTACAAAATGTGCCTGCTTATTAAACCTGTCCACCACAACCCAGACGATGATATTACCCTTGGAGGGGGGAAGGTTGGTGATGAAATCCATGGACAAATGCGTCCATGGTCTCTCAGGAATTGGCAGTGGTACCAATTCCCCGGCCGGCCAGTTATGGGGGGGTTTTTGCATGGGCACAAACATCACAAGCAGACACATATTCCGCAACATCAGAGGCTAAAGCAGACCACCAGAATACTCTAGCAATGGCCTTCCGGGTAGCCGAGATCCCTGGATGTCCACCCAGAACTGAGTCATGGAACTCCCGGAGGACCTTAAGGCGAAGCTGAGCTGGCACAAAAAGTTTGTCCACCGGCTTAGCCGGCGGTGCAAGAGACTGGGCTTTCCGAATCTCTCGTTCCAACATATTCAAAATACCTGCCACCACCACCCCAGGCTGAAGAATGGAGGATGGAGGTTCCGGGGGGGACACCGGATCTAGACTGTGTGACAAGGCATCTGCTCTGACATTTTTAGATCCTGGCCGAAAAGTGATCGAGAAGTTGAATCGGGAAAAAAAAAGTGACCATCTAGCCTGTCTAGGAGTCAACCTCTTAGCTGACTCAATATACGCTAGGTTTTTGTGGTCCGTAATTACGGTTATAGGATGGACAGCCCCCTCCAAAAAATGCCTCCATTCTTCAAAAGACAACTTAACGGCCAGAAGTTCTCGATTTCCCACATCATAGTTTCTCTCCACAGGAGAGCATTTCTTTGAGAAAAAAGCGCAAGGTCTTAAACTGGTCAAAGTGGCGGGTCCTTGGGACAATACTGTCCCCACCCCCACATCTGAGGCATCTACCTCAACAATAAATGGTTCAGACAGGTTCGGTTGAACAAGAACCGGGGCCGACATGAAACATGTTTTCAAAAACTGAAATGCCGCTACCGCTGCGGTTGACCAATTCTTGATATCAGCCCCTTTTTGAGTCATGTCTGTGAGGGGTTTAACCACCTGTGAGAACCCCTTTATAAATTTGCGATAGTAATTGGCAACTCCTAGGAAACGCTGCAGAGCCTTCAAATCACAAGGTTGAACCCACTCGACAATGGCCTGCACCTTATTAGGATCCATGCGATACCCTTCAGCAGACTCGATGAACCCCAGAAATGACAGTTCCTGAGCAAAAATCAATTTTCCAGTTTAGCAAAGAGACAGTTCTCCCGGAGCCTTTGGAGAACTGCCCGAACATGACCAATGTGAGTCTGTTTATCAGGAGAATAGATCAATATGTCATCCAAATATACCACCAAAAAACGTCCAATAAAATCAGAGAACACGTGATTTATGAAGTTTTGGAAGACCGCTGGAGCATTCGTCAAGGCGAAAGGCATGACCAGATTTTCAAACAACCCTTCAGTAGTGAGAAACGCGGTTTTCCATTCATCTCCGTCTCGGACTCGGATAAGGTTATATGCTCCCCGTAGATCTAATTTTGAAAACCACTTAGCTCCGGACAATTGGTTGTATAAATCAGGAATAAGTGGAAGGGGATACGTATTCCTCACAGTTATCTTATTTAACTCACGAAAATCGAGGCATGGGCGTAAACCACCGTCTTTTTTCTTTACAAAAAAGAACCCCGCCGCCACAGGAGAAACAGAAGGACTAATGTGTCCCTTACGGAGGCTCTCGGAAATATACTCCTTCATCGCAGCCCGTTCTGGACCCGAAAGGTTATACAAGCGGGCCTTGGGCAATTTAGCACCTGGAACCAGGTCAATGGCACAATCAAATGGTCCGTGTGGTGGTAAAACCTCAGCCTCTTTTTCGGAGAAAACGTCCATATAGTCTACCAGGCACTCCGGAATACCTTCCAGACCCACGGACGACACAGACACAGTATCAAGACATTTCTCAGAACAATAGGGACCCCATTTAACAATGTCCCAACATTCCCAATTAATTACAGGATTATGCAATTGTAACCAGGGGAACCCCAACACCAGTCCCGCTGGCAGGTTGTCCATCACAAAACATGAAATACGTTCCTGGTGCAAGGAACTCACTTTAAGGAGAAACTCTTCTGTAGGAAACCTAATGTCATTTTTTACCAGTGGTGTTTTGTCAATGGCCACAAGGTGAATAGGAGTCTGCAACCTAACTGTCCCTAACTTACACCTGGATACCAAATCAGAGTCAATAAAGTTAAATGTTGATCCGCAATCCACGAAGGCAGAAGTGGATGTGGAGACACTTCCACAACAAAGTTCCACCTGCAACAAAATTTTAGAGAAGGCAGAAAAAGGTACCTGAGAGCCTGGGTGATCTCTATGACAATCACCCGGGCTCAGTCGCTTGGTTAGTGGACGGGAGGGGCACACCTTTCTCCAATGTCCAGAATCGCCACAGTGAAAACAGTCTTTTCCCACGCGCCGTGGTCTCCTTTCATTTTCCTTGAGGTCAATGGTTCCCATCTCCACGATCTCCAAAATAGGACTGGGTCCCCTTCCTTGGGAGAATAACGGTCTTTCACTTTGCATCACTCCCCTCGCCCATAGCCGGCAATCCATTCGGATGGCCTGTGTCATAGCCTCCTCCTGGGAATCAGGCGGAGGGTGGAGAGCCAAGCCATCTTTCAGATATTCAGACAGGCCCCTATGGAACAAACCCCGGAAGGGCGGCATCATTCCAACAGGCCTCCGCTGCCCAGCGTCTGAATTCTGTACAAAACCACTCGGCTGAGTGCTTTCCCTGGCACACAGTCATCACCATGTCCTCAGCCATACGCTTACGATCAGGCTCATCATAAATATGCCCCAGGGCCTTAAAAAATGCATCTACCGTCATACGCTCAGGGGCCGTGGTTGGAAGGGAGAAAGCCCAAGCTTGGGGGGCCCCCCTTAACAGAGACATAATGACCCCCACTCTCTGACTTTCATCCCCACAAGAGTGTGGTCTTAAGAAAAAAAAAAGCTTACAGCCCTCCTTGAAAACTCTGAAATCTTTTTTATTTCCAGAAAAGGTATCTGGTAACTTCACTGGAGACTCAGGGGAAACTAATGTAATATCCCGAGCCCCTGATGAAAAAGTCCCCTGCACAGTGTCAGCGATCAGCTGCTGAGACTGAGCCAGGACTCGTTGTTCTCCAAGGAGTCTCTGAGACATCTGGGTTAGGTGTTTAACCTGCTCAGAAAGAGCGTGCATAGGATCCATCACACACACACAGGTGAATGGAAGCAGAGAAAAAAAATGGTATCGGTCAGTTATAATATCAGGATCCTGACAGCGCCGGCGTACAGCCTCCGCTGAGGAGGGACTCACCCGCACTGTAGGGACCCCTGGGGACCAGAATAGCCAGAAAGTATAGGTGTACAGGACCTTAGTGATGAAGTTTAGCAAGCCGGCACGGGACCTACGGTCATGTGACTGCAAGGGGGCGGGGCTTAGCGTACAGACAGCAAACTCAGTGTCAGGCAAAACGGAGGTCGTTCACAGTACGGACAGCGAGGTACAAGAGGGGTAAACAGACGGGAGGTCAGACAAAGCCAAAGGTCATACACAAGAGGGCGACGCGGTACCAAGGGGACGAGCAGAGAGAAGTCGGGTCACAAGCAGAGAGTCATACACGAGAGGTAGCGCAGTACAAGATGGACAGGAAGAACTCGTAACAGGGACAGAACCGAATCAAAACCAAACAAGCAAGCAAGATATGAGGCACAAGGCACACGTATGCACAAGGTCAACTAACTCAGCCGAGGGCAGGAGTGTACTGACACCGGACCTAGGTCCAGTGAGCCTTAAATAGCCGCCCTCTACCAGGGAGAGGCAGAATAATTAACCCCCAATGAGACCAGGACGGGCCAAAGCGAAACCCCGTCCTGGATCATGACACACAGAAAGAGTGGATGAAGTTATAGCTGACTTTCTAAAATGAGTATCTCGAGCGTTGTACTTTTCCGAGCAGATCTGCCAGCTCCATGTCGCTTTTTAAAAAACGTTGACCAATTAGGTTAAACACATGAGCCAGGCATGGCTCGTGTGTGAGCTCTCCTCGCCACAGAGGAGCCACAAGGTTCCAGCCATTGTCACACACAACCATGCCTGGCTGTGGGTTCAGCGGTCTCAGCCACTGATCTGCCTGCTCTTTCAGAGCTGTCCACAACTCCACAGCATTGTGGGGTTTGTCACCGATGCATATTAGCTTCAGCACAGTCTGTTCTCGCTTTGATTAGGCAGTGCTGCAGTGCTTCCAGCTTGTGACTGATGGGCTGCCTTTTGTAGCTGGAGGCTGAAGAGTAGGCAAAGGAGGAGTGCAGGATGCAGGATCTGTACACTGTGGGGGCAACCCAGATTGCCGCAGGGCACACAATACTCAGTGTTTGGGAGGACGTGCACCATACCAAGGTCGGAGTGAGTCCCGGCTTCCACTATGTTAACCCAGTGTACCCTCAGTGAGATGTACCATCCCTGACCACAAGCACTTGTCCACGTGTTTGTGGTTAGGTAGACTTTACAAGTAACAGTATTGTAGAGGGCACGGGTAATATTGTGGGACACATGCCTGTGTAATGCTGGGACGGCACACTGGGACAAATATTCCCGCATGTTTGTGGCCTCGGGGTGATCCTTGACCCTGCTCTCTCTTTCAAGCTACATATCAAAGCCCTTGCCTCCTCCTTTCCATTACAACTTAAAAACATTTCCTTGATCCGTACATTACAAGAAACGTAAAAAATGTTTGTGCACGCGCTCATGATCTCCCGCCTCGAGTATAGCAACCTTATGCTCTGTAACCTCCCCTCTAGCACTGTTGCACCACTCAAATCTATCCAAAACTCTGCTGCCAGAGTAATCCAACTGTCTCTCTGTTAATCCACAGCCTCACCTCTCTGACATGCCCTTCAAAGCCTTCATGTTGCCCATAAGCTACAGTTCAAAATCCTAAATATGACATACAAATCCTTCCCCTACCGTTTCCTCCATACATCTGTGACATGGTCTCCCAATGTATCATCATTTTGTCTGCGCAAATACAGTTTGCTGTCAGCAAGATGTACCATCCCTGCCCACAAGCACTTGTCCACGTGTCCGTGGTTACGTGGTTAAGTGCACTTTCCCTGTACCAGCATTGTTGATGGCACGGGTAATGTTGTGGAACACGTGCTTGCTTGTATAATGTCGTGACGGCAGACCAGGAGAAAGAGTGCTAGGTGGGGACCGAGTACCTTGTTATGGTCACTGCCATCTAGTTGTGGAAAGCTTCCTTTTCCCACAAGATGAAAATGCAGCATTTTAAGCCAAGCAGACAAGAAATTTGTGAATTTAGTACTGTGGCCTGTGGCTGCGTCTTTCCGCTTACGGTCCATTGACTAGGGTATGGACAGCTGAAGGCTGCACTGGGCCAAGGATGTGGATGTGCTTGATGATGGTGCAATTTGACTGTGGTCAACGACAGGTGCAGGGCAGGAGGCATCTTCGCATGCACCATGGACAGGGGATTGGCTTGCACACACAATACTGGAAGACGCAGTGGTATCACCTTCAGACATTGTTCATGAAGCCTGGTGTAAAACTAACAAAGTCTGTTGCTTTGCTGCCATGTGCCTGATCATGCTGGTGGTGGTAAGGCTGGTAGATTTACGACCCCTGCAGAGGCGGCCATGGCCGGTGGTGCAAATGGCCTTTTTAGGGATATCGGCAGGGTCTTTAAAAAACAAGAAGACTGGTAGAGGAACATTCATTGTCTCCCTCTACTACACCACCTCCTCACCTCGACACATGTCTTTCGTTGTTCCCAAAGGCTCTGTTCTCGGACTCCTACTTTTCTCCATCTACACCTTCGGCTTGGGACAGCTGATGTAATGGCATGGTTTGCAATATCATCACTACGCTGATGACACGCAGATCTACCTATCTGTACCTGACATCACCTCCTTACTGACCAAAACCACATGTCTTCCCCCATAATCATCCTTCTTTTCTGCTCGCTTTCAAAAAGTGGACATGGACAAATCAGAATACATCATCTTTCAAGCATCTCACGCTGAGTACACCAGAGAGATATCTATGCCTAATTTGGTACCACTTTAGTAAGAGGTAAACTTTGATTTAGAGAAAATGATTTTCCAGACATTCACTGCCTTTTCGGAAATTTTTACAGCTGTGATCTTCATTTTTTTGTTGTGGATATGGAAATTTTCTAAGTCGTCATCAATAACATCATTGTCCAAATGTTGTAAAGAGGAAATCAGGTTTTTCAAAGGGTTGTGGTTATCTACGATTTGAGGCATTCCTTTATCAGTGTTGGTTACACTCGGACAATTAATTTTAGACAGAGACATTTGTATATTATTGGTAATATGTGTGGGTGAAGATGAAGAAGCTTGTTGCACAGGCGTGTTTATAGTTACGGACGGCACACTCCTCTTTAAAATTAGTTGTCACGAGGATCCATCAACCCATTTGTTGGGTTTTCCTCCTGCACTGATCTGCTTTCTATAAATCAGCATCTCACGAACATGTTGCACTTTGCCCTTTATACAGACACGTGCATTTTTGGCTACATATTTTGGACAGGTATTTCTTAGGGTGAGTCTCACGTGCATCTGGTACACCGATCTTATGACGGGCATGAGACCGATTCTGGTAATTGATGGTGGCTAAACCATAGGCACTGCTGTTATTAATTATGTATTTTCCCATTCCTGTCATCATCATGCCACTTTTCCAGATCACTTCATTCAACGATTCGTTCGTCATATTTTTACTAAAAACCTGCACCTTCCCAGCAGCAACTGTGTATGAAACCACGTTACAGTTTTGCAAGGTGTTTATGATGCCCGACCCCCCAAAAAAGGCCTCACTATGTTGATATCTACCCCCAGGGGCAAATGTTTGCCAGCCCATACACTTAGTATATGGGCATTCCATGTCTAGGAGACCAGCTCCTTTAAATTGGGCATAGATTTAATAAGGTTTTCCTCCACGCCTCATCATCCGCCGCCACTAGATCACCAGCATTAACGTGTTCCGTTCTGCTACAGCCAGTGTTAAATTCAAAACAAGGGTGGGTGTTTTTGATGGGTGTCAAATACTTGCTATGGAAAAGGTTGAGTTGTACCCCACAGGGGAAAATGTTTGTCAGCCCAATACACTAAGTGTATGGGCATTACAAGTCTAGGAGACCCGATCCTTTTTAATGGGACATTTTTTGTTAAGAGGCCCTCCTCCATGTTTCTTCCAAGGAGGGATTGAGGTTATTTTGGTTCATATGACTTGATAGTATGGCAGGCCTTGCAGTCAATGCATAAGAAAACAGAATGGGAGCGCAAAATGAATAATGTGAAGTGGATTTTCCTGGGCCCATCCAGTATGTGGGTTCAAAGGCTTATTGGGGTGCATATGACTTGGTGGCAGGGCAGGCCTTGCAGTCAATGCATAAGAAAAGAGTTTGGGATTACAAAATGAATAATGTGAAGTGGATTTTTCTGTGGCCATCCAGTATGTGGCTTGAAAAGCTTATTGGAGTGCATGTAACTTTGGGGCAAGCCAGGCCTTGCATTCAATGCAACATTTTTTCTGTAAGCCCTCCTGTACCTTTTTCGTGAAAGGGGTATTGTGGTGCGTCGTAATTATTGGCAGCCCATCCACTCACTGCATAGGCAAAAACAGTTTTAGAGACTCACTGTTTAATAATGGCCCTTTAAGAAGATTAATGCCGCCTGATGCCCTGGTAAAAATAGGCTCTGTGAGTTTAAGAGTCCCTCCTTAATAAATTAAACAAGATGTGTCTAATTATGTGTCGCACACCACAGGGCCAGCTAAGGTTGCTAAATGTTACAATATTTCCAAGTAAATGCATTTGTATTGGTTGAAAGCAATGTTAAAGTTGAAAAATGCTTCAGAAATGCTGTGTCTGAACAGAGCCCAAGTGGGGGAGGAACATTTGGTCCGGGTTAATTATTTTGCCTTATATACAAGTCATTAACCTGGAAAGGATGTACCTTAACGTATTTCCCAGCATAATCGGTTTTGTTATGTCTTTTGGTGCACCGGTAAAAAGGGCATGAAACTCTGACAACATTGTTTAAAGCTGTGAACTAGGAGTCAGAAATGCTTCCAGGGGCGATCCCCATGATGTCCCCTTGTCATTTGAGCAGTGTTTCCATCATTTCCAGATGTTTTTTGACCTGGAGAGAACCTCCGGGGGGGAATCGCGGTAAAAATGCTCGGGTCTCCAATAGACTTATATTGGGCTCGTTGCTCTGTCCGAGTACCCGAGTATTCCAATTTGCTCGACCAGAGCAACGAGCACCCAAGGACTTTAGTGTTCGCTCATCACTACTGACTTGGCAACTGGTATTGGGGGACTGTGATGACCATCAGCTTTCTGAAACCATCTATATCTATAACGCAGAAAGGCTGCATTTCTGTGGCCAATAGAGTGACCTTGCCTTTTTTCGGGTCGAGTCGGGTTTCATGAAACCCGACTTTCGCAAAAGTTGGGTCGAACAAAATCGGCCGACTATAGGGAAAAGTCGGAGGCCGACTAAAACACGAAACCCAATGCAAGTCAATGGGGAAGCAAAGTTGGCAGGGAGTGGAGGACAGTAAGCACACCTACAGTGCCCATTTCAATGCCAAAAACATCAATTCTAATAACTGAAGCTTGTCAACCTTAATTTACTTCCCAATAATAGTTACGCATTGAAAACTGGGGGTCATTTGGCTAAAGTTTTGGGGGGGGTCGGGCTGGCTCCAGGTTTTCGTGTGCCCTGGGCCAAAGAGTGTCAGTGCGACCCTTTAACACATACCACAACTCATGATGCTCCGATACGCCACAGAAATATAGGTATAGTACAATGACACATACTTCACTGCTTACATGACATAACTGATCTATTTTAAATTGTGCAATAGCTCAAAAACAGGACAGTATATTACTCCATACAGTGTTATGGCCACCACATTGTGCGCCATACAGAATAATGAGCCCTATATGTTTCTCCATACCAAATAATTAGTCACATATAATGTTCCATACAGTATGTGATGAGCTCCACATAATGCTCCATATATAATGGGCCCCATTTGTAATGCTCCTGTGTATAATGTGCCCCTTAGATGCTGCTCCAGTGTCTGATCTGCCCCATTTACATTGCTCCAGTACATGATGGGACTCATGGATTCATGGATGATGCTCCAGTGTCTGATGGGCTCCAATAATGCTCCATATATAATGGGCCCCATTTGTATTGCTCCAGTGTATAATGTGGCCCTTAGATGCTGCTCCAGTGTCTGATCTGCCCCATTTACATTGCTCCAGTGCATGATTTTATTATTATTATTATTATTATTATTATTATTGTCTATTTATATAGCAGCATTGGTTCCATGGTGCTGTACATGAGAAGGGGTTACATACAGATTACAAATATCCCTTACAGCAAATGATGGGCCTCATGGATTCATGGATGATGCTCCAGTGTCTGATGGGCTCCAATAATGCTCCATATATAATGGGCCCCATTTGTAATGCTCCAGTGTATAATGTGCCCCTTAGATGCTGCTCCAGTGTCTGATCTGCCCCATTTACATTGCTCCAGTACATGATGGGCCTCATGGATGATGCTCCAGTGTATGATGGGCTCTAATAATGCTCCATATATAATGGGCCCCATTTGTAAAGCTCCAGTATATAATGTGCCCCTTAGATGCTGCTCCAGTGTCTTATCTGCCCCAATTACATTGCTCCAGTACATCATGGGCCTCATGGATGATGCTCCAGTGTATGATGGGTTCTAATAATGCTCCATATATAATGGGCCCCATTTGTAATGCTCCAGTGTATAATGTGCCCCTTAGATGCTGCTCCAGTGTCTGATCTGCCCTATCTACATTGCTCCAGTACATGTTGGGCCTCATGGATGATGCTCCAGTGTATGATGGGCTCTAATAATGCTTCATATATAATGAGCCCCATTTATAATGCTCCAGTGTATAATATGCCCCTTAGATGCTGCTCCAGTGTGTGATCTGCCCCATTGACATTGCTCCAGTACATGATGGGCCTCATGGATGATGCTCCAGTGTATGATGGGCTCTAATAATGCTCCATATATAATGGGCCCCATTTGTAAAGCTCCAGTATATAATGTGCCCCTTAGATGCTGCTCCAGTGTCTGATCTGCCCCAATTACATTGCTCCAGTACATCATGGGCCTCATGGATGATGCTCCAGTGTATGATGGGCTCTAATAATGCTCCATATATAATGGGCCCCATTTGTAATGCTTCAGTGTATAATGTGCCCCTTAGATGCTGCTCCAGTGTCTGATCTGCCCTATCTACATTGCTCCAGTACATGATGGACCTCATGGATGATGCTCCAGTGTATGATGGGCTCTAATAATGCTTCATATATAATGAGCCCCATTTATAATGCTCCAGTGTATAATATGCCCCTTAGATGCTGCTCCAGTGTGTGATCTGCCCCATTGACATTGCTCCAGTACACGATGGGCCCTATTTTTAATTAACTCAGGCATGGTATGTGAAAAGAGCTCCATGGAGTAATCTGAGGTGTGTGCTTCCACATCCTTCACTTTTGGTGTGGGTGAAGGACACAAAGAAAGCGGTTGCTCCTGACCTGAAGCCTGCAGTTCCGAATCAGTGCTTGCATTTTTTACAACTTCAGAATAGGAGGCGATAGAGCTGGAGGCTGTTTCAGCAATGTAAGCCACAAACAGTTCCTGATATTCCAGCTTTAAAAGCAGTCTACCTACTCCCAGAAAGGGAGCTTTACAGGCCATCCAGAGCTACACCATGACGCTGGCTCAACATCTCCTGCCTTAGCTGCTATTGTGTTTTGGCACTACCAGCAGATGCACCACCACCACCATCAGTTCCAGGAGGCCCTCCACGTCCACATCCGCGTCCTCTTCCACCATACTTCCTCATGTTTTTGAAAATGGACCCAAAATACCAGCAGATATATGGTACTCTATCAGAACGTACAGCTCTATACAGTCTAGGGATAACAGTAAATCTCTGTATATATTTCATGAGGCATACACAGACGCTCACATGCTCAGTATGGATTACCCAATAAAATAACAAGTTGAAAAAGGGTACAGTATCACCAGGTAAAAGGTATATATAGTATAGTGTAAACATTCTGATTCTCCGTATACATTTCAGGAGGCCGACACAAACGCTCTCAGGCCCAGTATGGATTACAGAAGAATATGAAAAGCTGTAAATGGGTTATGTAACACAAGCGCACAGCTGTATACAGTGTTGGGGTAATCTTAAAGTTCCAAATACTGTATATTGCCGGAGTAACAGACAGACATTTACAGGCTCATTATGGATTACACCAGAATCTAAATAGCTAAAAAGGGTACTGTATCAGAAGTGTTCTGCTGTATATAGTGTGGGCCAAATTGAAAATATCGGTATATATTTTTGTAGTCACCCTCAGACGCTCACTCAGTTTGGTTTTGACCATAATAAAAAATGTTGTGAAAATGTTCCTGGATAACAAGATAGCAAGTATATATTTTTTAGTATGATTGGACCGTAATGCTAAATGTCGAACAAAGGTACTGTATAACAAGATACAAGCTGTATCGAGTATAGTGTAAAAATTTGTTTCTCCAATTCACCGTATATATAGAAGGCGTAACCCACACATGCTCACTCACTATGGATGATGTAGGGAAGGTGGACTGACAGACAAACCAGCCTGTAGTGAGAAGCAGAGATGTAGCGCAGTGTAGGTGTGAAACCGCTAAGATAAAGAGAAAGGTTGCAGTGTTTTAGCTTGCCGATTGGAGGGCAGTGGAGAGTGTAGGAGTGGGACTGAATAACTGCCATTGGTCAGAGAAACTGTTAGGTGATGGTGGGTGGAGTTACCAGAACTGGAAGTATAACAGGCCGAGGGTGTTACGCTGCGGACGCAGGTGACGAGAGTGGACCCACTGGGCCGTGACGCCGAGCCCTCCCCGAGCGAGCGCACCGAGTGGACCGACCCCTATACAGGGACCGTTAGGGAACAGACTCGGGAAGTTCTAGCGCCACGGCAGCCAGGACCAGGGGTCGGCTCAGGAGGGTGAACAAATGATGAGGAACAGAGGAAGATCTGGAGAGGAACCAGGATGACCAGGGTCAAGAGGCTGAGGAAGAAGGAGAAAGACGGAGGAGGATGGCGGGGGTCCAGGAAGAGGCGAACTGAAAAGGGAAGGAGACACAGGGGTTAGCAGGAGGCACGGACCGGAGAGTCAGAGGAACACTGGGGACACAGGCAGAAGACACAGGGGTTAGCAGGAGGCACAAGACACAAGGGGTTAACTAGTGCGCAGCTTGCAAGGGACTAGCAGCAGAGAGCGTGGCCTAGACAACCGAGAGGTAACTCAATAGTCAGGCGCCTCCACTAAGGGAGGGCGGCCTGAAATACCTGGTGGTGGCCTCGGATAGGTCGGGAGGCCGGTCCGGGTCAGGTCACGCCAGACAAGTGGCTGCCGGCAGAGGCGTGCGGCTTATCCCTCCGGCGCGTGTGCAGAGGCACAGTGCGCGCGGCCGAGGGAAGTGGAGGAGAGCGTCGGGACGCCGGACGCCGGAAAGCGAGGGGAGCGGAGGCGCGCGTGCAGGACGTGTCAGAGGAGCGAGTCGGGGCAGAAGCAGGAGCGGTGAGTATGGCAGCGGGAGCGGGAGCGGCGAAACGGGGAGCGGTGCTAACAGTACCCCCTCTCTTACACTCCCCTCCACTGCGTCTGGCTAAAAACCTCTTAAGAATGCGTGGGGCATTGATATTCTCCTGCGGCTCCCAAGATCTCTCCTCGGGACCAAAACCTTTCCAGTCGATCAAAAAAAAGGTTTTACCTCTAACTTTTTTCGAGGCCAGAATGTCTTTTACTTCAAAGACGTCATCAGACGTGACAGGAAGAGGAGAAAGGTTCGGGGCTGGGTGAAACCGATTCAGGACAACCGGTTTAAGGAGAGAGACGTGGAAGGAGTTGGGAACCCGAAGCGACGCAGGCAACTCCAGTTTGTAAGATACGTTGTTAAGACGTTTGAGAATCTTGAAAGGCCCAATGTAGCGCGGTCCCAGCTTGTAAGAAGGGAGCTTTAGCCTAATGTACTTGGCCGACAACCAAACTTGTTGACCTGGGAGGTAGGTTGGAGCATCCAAGCGTCTTTTGTCAGCGTGCCTCTTCATGCGCTCCCCAGACCTCCGGAGGGCCTCCTTAGTTTCGGACCAGATCCTAGAGAACTCTTGGGTCAGGGAATTGGCTGCAGGCACACCGGAGGAACCGGACAAAGGTAGAGGGACACGAGGGTGCATGCCAAAGACCACGAAAAATGGAGACTTGGCTGATGACTCGCTGGGATGGTTATTGTAGGAGAAATCTGCCCAGGGAAGTAGATGGACCCAGTTATCTTGATGAGCGTTAGAGAACTGCCGTAAGTAGGACGCTAGTACCT
This sequence comes from Dendrobates tinctorius, assembly GCF_039654945.1. NCBI lineage: Eukaryota > Metazoa > Chordata > Amphibia > Anura > Dendrobatidae > Dendrobates > Dendrobates tinctorius. The sequence goes on from NW_027361683.1 coordinate 49,904,413, forward strand.
GATTAACGCGTTCAACCTGACCATTGGACTGGGGATGGTACGTGGATGAAAAGTCCAGTCTTATCTCCAGAAGTTTACACAAGGCCCTCCAAAATCGAGAGGTGAACTGTACACCTCGATCGGAAACAATATGCTGTGGAAAGCCGTGGAGGCGGAAGATGTGCTGGATAAAAATCTTCGCCAACTCTGGAGCGGAGGGCAGCGCAGGTAGAGGAACAAAATGGGCCATCTTGGAGAAGCGGTCGACCGCTACGAGGATAGTCGTAGATCCGGAAGATTTAGGCAGATCCGTGATGAAATCCAAACCTATATGTTGCCATGGAACCGAGGGAATCGGGAGAGGAAGCAGAAGGCCGGCGGGTGGTCGCCTAGGAATCTTGACCTTGGCGCAAGAGGGACAGGAGGCCGTGAAGTCTGTCACATCCTGGCGGAGTGAGGGCCACCAATAAAAATGAGCGATGAGCTCAAATGTCTTCTTGACTCCGACATGTCCGGAAATTTTAGAGGAATGTCCCCAATGCAGTACCTTTTTTCTTTCTGAGTCAGGGACGTAGGTCTTGCCGGGGGGAGGAGTAATCAGTCTCACCGGGGCCACAGTGATGATCTTAGCGGGATCGATAATGTGAGTTGGTTCCTCCATCAGATCAGGGGACTGCAGAGACAGGGACAATGCGTCCGCCTTGATGTTCTTTGGCCCGGGACGGAAACGCAATTCAAAATCGAACCGACCAAAGAAGGGTGACCATCTGGCCTGCCGAGGGTTAAGTCTCTGGGCTGACTGGAGATATGCAAGGTTTTTGTGGTTGGTAAAGATGGTAAACGGATGGACCGACCCTTCAAGAAGGTAACGCCACTCCTCCAGTGCCAACTTTATGGCCAACTTCTCGCGATCCCCGATGGCGTAGTTACACTCAGCCGGCGAGAAGGCCTTTGAAAAGAACTCGCAGGTAATCAGTCGGCCGGACGGGGACCTCTGTGAGAGCACTGCACCTGCTCCGGTGGAAGAGGCGTCTACCTCCAGGATGAATGGCTTATTAGCCTCGGGTCGGTGTAGGACAGGTGCAGTCGCGAAGGCTTGCTTCAGGCAGGAAAAGGCCTCTTCAGCCTCCAGGGGCCAGGACGAGGAGTTGACACTCTTGCGAGTGAGACTGGAGATGGGTTTGATGATGGACGAAAAATGTGGCACAAATTGACGGTAATAGTTGGCGAAGCTGAGGAACCTTTGAATCGCCTTGACCCCCACTGGGCGGGGCCATCGAAGAATAGCCGATAGTTTCTCAGGATCCATCTCCAGCCCAGAATCTGAAACGATGTAGCCCAAGAAAGGCAAGGAAGACTGCTCAAAGAGACACTTCTCAAGCTTCGCGTAGAGGCGATTCTCCCGCAGACGTTGTAGGACCAGACGAACACTCCTCCTATGGGACGCCAGATCCGGGGAAAAAATAAGGATGTCGTCCAGATACACCACCACGCAGGAGTATAACAAGTCTCGGAAGATATCATTGACAAACTCCTGAAAGACCGCGGGAGCGTTGCAGAGACCAAAGGGCATAACCAGGTATTCGTAATGCCCGTCCCGGGTGTTAAAGGCGGTCTTCCATTCGTCACCAGGGCGAATGCGGATGAGGTTGTAAGCCCCGCGTAGATCCAACTTCAAGAAGATGCGGGCTCCCCGCAACCCATCAAAGAGTTCAGGAATGAGAGGCAACGGATACTTGTTCTTCACAGTAATGTCGTTCAGGCCCCGGAAATCAATACAAGGACGGAGAGAACCGTCTTTCTTCTTTACAAAGAAAAACCCGGCTCCGGCCGGGGAGGAAGATTTCCGTATGAACCCTCGAGCTAAATTCTCACGAATATACTAGGACATGGCCGTAGTCTCTGCAGGGGACAAGGGATAAATTCGCCCTCGGGGCGGAGTGGTCCCGGGTCACAGGTCAATAGGGCAGTCATACGGGCGATGCGGGGGAAGAACCTCTGCCTCCTTCTTATCAAATACGTCAGAGAATGCCCAGTATGCGGCTGGTAGAGCCTCGGGACCCGAGGAGGCTGGTGGGGGTTTGGCCGGGCGGACAGACCCCAGGCACTTCTCTTGGCAGGGATGCCCCCAGCGGAGGACCTCACCGGAACGCCAATCCAAGACAGGTTCATGTGTCCTAAGCCATGGAAGACCTAGCAGCACAGCATGGGAAAGGTTGGGAAGGACGTAGAAAGCGATCCGCTCCTGGTGCAAGGCCCCAATTTGCAGACACACGTCCTCCGTTACCAGGAACACAGATTCTCGTAGGGGTCTTCCATCTACTGAGGCGATGACACGTGGAGTCTTCAGGGAGATCACGGGAATCTGATACTTCTTCACCTCCTTCAACCTAATGAAGTTCCCTGCCGTGCCCGAGTCCACATAGGCCACCTCCGAACCACGTCTCTGACCCAAAACCAACTGAACCGAAAGGGTAAGGGGGTGAGAGGAGTGAGACACACCTAGATCGGCCTCTCTTACCTGCCCTAGGTGGAGGAGTTTCCCGGTCTCTCAGGACAGGAGCGTAGGAAGTGAGACGCGCTGCCGCAATACAGGCACAGACCCTCCATCAGTCTCTCCTTACGGCGCTGTTCTGCCAACTTGACCCGATCCACCTGCATTGGCTCAGGCGCCGGACTGGAGGATGCCCCAGGGGGACGTGGGCTGGACGGCCTGTGAAAAGAAGCAGATGGTCTAAGCGGTCTCCTATCCCTAGCAGTCTCCCTAGCGCATTCCTGGAACCGAAGGTCGATGCGTGTGGCCAACGAAATTAAATCCTCCAAGGAGGTTGGGGTGTCTCGCCCTGCCAGCTCATCTTTAATTTTGCCAGAGGGACCACGCCAGAAGGCCCCAACCAAAGCCTCGTTATTCCACCCCACCTCAGAGGCCAAGGTACGGAACCGGATGGAGTATTGTCCGACCGTAAGAGTGCCCTGGGTGAGGCAAAAAAGAGACTCCGTGGCGGAAGCCAACCGTCCGGGCTCGTCAAAGACCCTACAGAAAGTGTCAGTGAAGGTCTGGAGACTGGAGACTATGGGATCGTCCCGCTCCCACAGGGGATTTACTCAGGAGAGTGCCTCTCCCTCCAAATGGGAGACAATGAAGGCAACTTTGGCCCGGTCGGTGGGGTACTGTTGGGGCAGGAGTTCGAAGTGCAACCTGCACTGATTCAAGAAGCCTCTGCACAACTTGGGGTCGCCGCCATACCGAGGTGGTCTACCAAGCCTGGGAGGCGGAGAGGATCCGGGATCAGAACTGCGGGACGAATCGTGTCCGGAAGCCGACTGAAGGAAAAGCAGCCGATCGTCGACCGAAGCCATGTACGAAAGAATATGGGATTGGGTGTCCCGTTGTTGAACCAGCTCCTGCTGGAGGCTGGCCAGTTGGGAGGCGTTACCAGGGTCAGCGGCCTGCAAGGCCGACAAGCGGGAATCCATGGTCTTCATAAAAGACATAATACGGGTCTGGTTCTCCCTTAGGAAAACCAACTCCTTTTGGGCAGCGGCCCCGGCGGGGTCCATGGCCTGACTATACTGTTATGCTGCGGATGCAGGTGACGAGAGTGGACCCACTGGGCCGTGATGCCGAGCCCTCCCCGAGCGAGCGCACCAAGTGGACCGACCCCTATACAGGGACCGTTAGGGAACAGACTCGGGAAGTTCTAGCGCCACGGCAGCCAGGACCAGGGGTCGGCTCAGGAGGGTGAACAGATGATGAGGAACAGAGGAAGATCCGGAGAGGAACCAGGATGACCAGGGTCCAGAGGCTGAGGAAGAAGGAGAAGGACGGAGGAGGATGGCGGGGGTCCAGGAAGAGGCGAACTAAAAAGGGAAGGAGACACAGGGGTTAGCAGGAGGCACGGACCGGAGAGTCAGAGGAACACTGGGGACAAAGGCGGAAGACACAGGGGTTAGCAGGAGGCACAAGACACAAGGGGTTAACTAGTGCGCATCTTGCAAGGGACTAGCAGCAGAGAGCGCGGCCTAAACAACCGAGAGGTAACTCAATAGTCAGGCGCCTCCACTAAGGGAGGGCGGCCTGAAATACCTGGTGGTGGCCTTGGATAGGTCGGGAGGCCGGTCCGGGTCAGGTCACGCCAGACAGGTGGCTGCCGGCAGAGGCATGCGGCTTATCCCTCCGGCGTGTGCGCAGAGGCACAGTGCGCGTGGCCGAGGGAAGTGGAGGAGAGCGTCGGGACGCCGGCCGCCGGAAAGCGAGGGGAGCGGAGGCGCGCGTGCAGGACGCGTCAGAGGAGCGAGTCGGGGCAGAAGCAGGAGCGGTGAGTATGGCAGCGGGAGCGGGAGCGGCGAAACGGGGAGCGGTGCTAACAGAGGGAAGGTTCTGGAAGAGTCAGTAAGCGAAGGGAGCACAGTAAACAGGAAGTTCTGCTGAGGAAATAGAGACAGTGGATAGGCTCCAGAGAGGACTGACAGTTGAGGCGGTCACGGGGGGGTGGGCCAGAGGACCTGTTCAATACAAACTCTGTCTCAGTCTCATGTTTGTCTGCGGCAAGAAGAGGGTCCCCCCCACAGTTGGTTATCCTACAGATGATACCTTAATACAAATTTTTGAAACAAGGTACTGTATCAGCACATACCAGGTGTGTCCAGTCTAGGGTTAAATTTCCGTCTATACTTCTTGAGTCAGACACAGACACTCACAGGCTCACTATGTATTACACCAGAATTAAAAAAGTAGAAAAAGGGAAAGGTATTCATAGCGTACACCAGTATACAGTGTTGTGGTACTGTACTTTTAAATCTTCGTATACATTTCAATCTCAGTAAGCCAGTTAAGAATCTCCGCTACTGGAAACAACATGGTAACAAGTATAGACGCAAAGTCGAGTGTTAGCAGAAATTTTGGAATTACTCATCGCGGGGAAACCTCCCTGTATATGTTGCAGAGGCGATGCAGACCCTCAATTACTGTGTCTGTGGAGAAAGCGAAAAAGGTTCTTTGTGAAGAAAGGATTGCTTTATCGCAGTAGCGTGGATCACATCACCGTTACTCGTCTCCATCAAATTGTGATCACAGGGAGAGATGTAGGCATGGTCCTCACTGCCTATCATGATGTGTCTGGTTATTTTGGAATGCAAAAGACAGAAGCCACAGGCTGTAGGCGATTCTATTGGATTGGCATGAGAGGAGACATTGAAACATGGTGGCAGGAATGTCACACGTCTGTGACTATCACAACTATGAAAGGTGATCATAAACCACCACTGCATCCACTTGTAAGTTGACATCCATTTCAAATGGTAGGCATTGATCATCTGAAGGTAGAGGCCAGCAGGACAGGCCATAGCTACATCTTAACCATCATTGATCAATACACCAAATTTCGACTGGCCATCCCTGTGAAGGATTTAACTGCCCAGACTACACAGCGGTGGAGCAGGGAGAGGTAAGTATTGCAACTTGCAAGTGCTGTGGCCATGACCAAGCAGGGGGGGGCACAATCGTGGACGATGGTACTGGCACAGGGCCCCTCATAGTATGCTGGTGTGTCTGATGGCGAGTGGGCCCTCCCACCATCTGAGACACTGTATTGTACTATGAGGGGCCCTGTGCCATTGCCGGCGGCCATCAGTGGGTCCATCCATCTGTTCAGAGCAACGGCACTTGCCGGGGTTCGCCAAGTCTTGACCCCAACCGTTGGGGGAGGGGTGGGCAGCCCAGTTAGGGAGGTTTAAAAATTGGCATATGTAGATGTGTTGGCTGGACATTCAGCTGCTGCAAAGGGCGTAATTGGGCAAGTCCGAGGAAGAGGAAGAGGAAGAGCAGGTGTGCTTTAAGGTGGCGGTGGTCTTACAGTGGGGGTAGCGATAGAGCTTTGTTGGCTACCTTCAGTCAGAGCAGGTGCACATGTGCTACCTGAGGTTTTGTAGTGCCTCCATGCTTGCAAGTGCATGTTGATTAAATGTCTAATCATGCAACTGGTATTCAAATTTCTGAGTTGTTTACCTCGGCTAAAGGTCCTTCCCACTTCTTACAGGTAACCGTTGCCTCATCAGTAGGATTTTGGACAAAGAAGTGCCACACTGCACTCTTCCTACTATGGTAAACATTTTCTGGCCTTGCACGCTGTGTTAAGTTGACCGTCCGGTCAAGCTGTCCTGCAACTCTTTTAGTTGTTGTACCACGGTTTAGGACAGCTCCGGCCCTGCTAGATAACCGCTGCTGCGATGTCAATGCTTGCTGCAGATCCTTCTCCTTATTTGAACTATTGCCAGCGCCACCCTCCTCCCCCAATGGATGCCAATCCAGGTCCAGAAATGGGTCATCCATCACCTCCTCTTCAAAGTCATCTGCACCTTCCTCTTTATCTTCCTCTTTGTCACCGTGTAAGGTGGTATGGTATGCGGGAAGGGGCACCTTGGTTTCATCAGGGTCAGATTCTGGCTCAATAGACTGCGAGGGCAATGTAGTGCTGTGGGTCAATGTACCAGCAGAATCATCTAGCAGTGACTGTGCATCAGTGTAGTCCATGTAAGATTCATCTTGGACTGGGGAATTCAGGATTTGACTGGATAGCCCAGGCATGGTATGTGAAAAGAGCTCCATAGAGTAATCTGCAGTGTAGGCTGCCGCATCCTTAACTTTTGGTGGGGGTGAAGGACACAAGGAAAAGGGTTTTTTATGACCAGAACCCTGCACTGATGACTCCATGCTTGCTGGTTTCGACCATTCAGAAGAGGAGGCAATAGAGCTGGTGTCTGTTTCGGCAATGTATGCCAACACCTGTTTCTGATGCTCTGGCTTTAAAAGCGGTTTTCCTACTCCAAGAAAGGGCAACCTTACAGGCCTTCTTGGGCCAGAGGATGACGCAGGCTCAACACCTCCTGCCTTAGCTGCTATTGTGCTTTTGCCAGAACCAGCCGATGCACCACCACCATCAGTACCAGCCGCGCCCCCCTGCCCTCGTCTGCGGCCTGTTCCACCACACTTCCTCTTGCTTGGGAAAATGTACCAAAATACCAGCAGAGAGATGGTACTGTATGAGGAGCGTCCAGCTGTGTAAGGTGTATTAAACAAATTAAATCAACGTATATATTATGTTAGTTACAGACGCTCTCACAGTATGTATTGGACCGTAATCCAACAAGCAGATATACGGAACTGTTTGAAAAATGGACACGACTCTAAGGTGTAGGTGTGGAAAAATGGACAAACTCCTCATTTTTTTTTTCCAGAGTCACACACAGGTAGCTTCTATTTGTTCGTGATAGAAGGCGTTACACGGTAGTGTGTGAGGAGCGTACACCGCTGTACGGTGTGTGTATGTAAAATTGTCAAGCTCTGTGTATTTGTATACAGACTGACACACGCTGTCTCTGTCTATTTTTGACTGTAATCAAACAGCAGATATACGAAACTGTTTGAAAAATGGACACGACTCTAAGGTGTAGGTGTGGAAAAATGGACAAACTCATTTTTTTTTCCAGAGTCACACACAGGTAACTTCTATTTGCCCGTGCTAGAAGGCGGTACACGGTAGTGTGTGAGGAGCATACACCGCTGTACGGTGTGTGTATGCAAAAATTGTCAAGCTCCGTGTATTTGTATACGGACTGACATGCTGTCTCTGTCTAGTTTTGACTGTAATCAAGCAGCAGATATACGAAACTGTTTGAAAAATGGACGCAACTCTAAGGTCTAGGTCTGGAAAAATGGACAAACTCCTCGGCTTTTTCTTCCAGAGTCACACCCAGATAACTTCTATTTGTCCGTGATACCAGCCAGAATACACGGTAGTGTGTGAGGAGCGTACACCGCTAGACGATGTGTGAAAAAATGAATGCTCAGTAACTCACCAGGACAAAATAATAAAATTTGGAGTGCTTTGAAAAAAGCAGTTTGAACAGCAGTGTGCACACAGCAATGCAGCTAGCAGGTAGCCTTAAAAGGCAGCCTAATCACCACCAGCGCTGCTGCACACAACAAAAATTCTCCCCTTTCACTGCACACTAACTGTACAGCAGAAGCAGTTTTTTTTCTTCTTCCCTGCCTAACGCACTCCCTGTTCAGAATCAGCAGCACCTCTCCCTATTGTAAGATCGGCAGAAGTAATATGGCAGTCGGCGTTCACAGCCTTTTATACCCCCTGTGATGCCACACAAAGCCAGCCAATCACTTCAATGCCCTTCTCTAAGATGGTGCTGGCCGCTGCCTATGTCATCGCGTTGCCCACAGTGTGCGTCCTCCATCATTGGCTGAAAAAAGGCGCTGAAAGCATCATTTGAAACGCGACTTTGGCGCTCGGGTCGCTGACATCATGGCCGACCTCACGCTATTGTCGGGTTTCGTTTCATGAAACCCGACTTTGGCGAAAGTCGGCGATTTTTGAAATTGACCGACCTGTTTCGCTCAACTCTAGTGGCCAACAGATTGGATTGGCCATCCAATAATCACAGAGATCACAGGCCATGAGTCACGCAGAACCACCGGCTGTGATCTTTGGAGCGCAGAGCTCTGAGCTGGTCTCTTTCGTCCTGATAATTACACGATTGGGCAATAATCAACCAAGGAGGCCGCAGGCTGTTCACAATAATTAGTTCTCAGAAAACTAATAGTGAGCTTATGGCATAACCACCCCCGGATTACAATGCATGGAATATGTGTATATGCCACCGTACGATCAATGCTATCTGCACGATAACCCCACAGTCCTCGCTGCCACCACAAATCCTGTTTTTTTTTAAATAAATAAATACAGGTCCATTGTACAACATTCTTTTTTGGAGGTTCACACCATCACGGTATTTCATCCCCTCTCCTCAACGGTCAAATACCATCCCCAGGATCACCCACCCATTTCCCTGACCACTTTTCTACTTTGCTGCCACACTTCATGTCCTAAGAATTGCTAACCCTTATCCTGGGAGACATCACCAGCCCCACCTCCCCAACTGCATCCCAACTTCTATCTCTACCCACTTCTTGTGGCCTCACACAACTTTCAACCTCTGAAACACACAAAGACGGTAATGTGGCGCCCCTGAGGCTCAGTCGCCACAGAGGTGCTGCACCTTCTCCTAAGGTGTGATGCCCCACCATCCAGGTAAGTTGGAGGTTCCTGACCACGCTCCAACACTCGCACTCCACACAATAGAGTAGTTCAGCAAAACCACATTGCGGCTCCTTGCTGAGAGAGAAGCAGAGCACCTTTGGTGGTTCCCTGCTTGGAACAATAAACTGTTGTGTTCATTTTCTGGTCTACCAGTTGTGAGTTCTCCTTCCAGACTCCCTCTGGTGGTAACAGGAGGTAGTGAGGCTGATTTAATCAGTAGAGATCTGCCACCTGATAATGAGGATGACGATTGGACCTCAGGAATCTCAGATTGGGTTTAAGACAGCCGATGCCCTACTCTGGTGCTGGTGATTCCTTCTGCTTGTCAGGTCTTGGTTCTCAGCTCGGTTCCAGTCAGCTCAAGCTAAGTTTCTCTGCTAATGTTCACACTTGATTTTGCTGTTCTATTCAGTTTTTTGTGTGGTCAGCCAGCCCCAGCTGGGGCTGTGCTGAATTTCCACTCTTATTTATCTGTATTTGCCAATGTGCTTTTTGTCCCTTATTAGATTGGCCTCTTTCTGCTCTGTCTCAGAATATTTCAGAGTGCTGATATAGTGGGAGAAGTCTAGTGACTTCAGGGTTAATTTTGTTATCAGAAGTGTTGGACATTATTTTGTAGGGTTTTGGGCAGATTGCAGACAGTGTCTTTCCTTTCCTCTCCTTTCTAGTTAGTTTGGGCCCCATCGTTTGCTCAGCCTATTTTCCTGCCTGTGTTTGTGTTTTCATCTTGTTTCACCATCAATACATGTGTGGGGGCTGTCTATTCCTTTGGGGTCTGCTCTGGGTCAGTTAGTTTGCCCCTTTTCTTGCTTTAGGCTTATTTAGTCCTCCGGCCGTGACGAGGCGTCTAGGTTCATCGTAGGTACGCTCCACGGCTGCTGCTAGTTGTGTGGTTAGGATCAGGGATCTGCAATCTGCATAGTTACCAACCTCTCTGGTTTTTCTGGGCTTAGCATGTTTAGGTTTTTTCCTCCTCGGTGACCCATTCATAACACTAAACGTGCTGGGAGGTGGGTGGAGTTGAGAATACACATAAAAGAGCGGGAAGGTTTTAGGAGAGAGGTCAGTCAGTCAGATGGAGAGTCTGGGAGAGGAAGCCACTCGGAGAGGAGTGGGGATCCCTGGAAGAGGGATGGAGGAAGGAGTGCTGCAGCTGCCTCAGTGATCTGAGCCAGCTGGCAAGGGAAAGGAAAGAAGGAGTAAGACATTGTACCGAAACCTGAGCTTCCATAGGAGGGAAAGACAAGTACGGAACGTCGGAGTGAAAGGGAACACAGAGGACGTGGGTTAGAGGAAGAACCCTGCCTAGAAGTTCTAAGCGCGAGGTCGGGGCCTGGTGCCCGAGGTTGTATGGACACTAATGATTCTGCAGCAGACACTGGTGGAGTAGTGGGCTGTAAATGCACTACTCCCATCTAAGACTTGGGGGCACAACAGCAACATGGATAGAGAGCCGGGACTCAGGAGTAGAGAGTCCCCAAAGCAGGCTACAGCTGTCTGCCATACAAGTAGAGTTCTTGGGAACATCTGTCAGGAGGAACTCCAGTGTAACTCAGTACTAGGAGATCTTCACACTTAAAGGCGCTATAGAGGAGATGTTCAGAAAAGGCACATGAGTTGGTGGAGTGTTGGAAGGAAGCATTCCATCTTGCCTGGAGGCTGACTGAGTCCCTGACCCGGAGGACACGGCACAGAAGCGGGCACTACAGACTGTGAGTAAAGCTTTGGAACTACATGTCCTGGTGTCCTCCATTCCTTCCTGCATCCGTCCGCCTGGCACTGCTACATCCCTTGCGCCAAACACTACACCATCTAAGTGTCTCTTCACCTATCCTGCCCTGGGACAACAGCCCTGCCTGTGGAGGGCTATAACATCATTGCTGCACCACACCATCTGTCCCGGAGGATCTGTCTGCAGCATCGGCTTAACACCTCCCTTGCCGAACACCACAAACTGTTCCATTAACTACATTACACCATTTCCATTCCCCGCCATTGCTTTGGCGCCCGGGGCCATGGACCGGGTCATTGCTGCTGTGACACATCCCATGACCCCGGCCCGGTACCGAGTACCCCACGGCCCCGGGGGGGGCGACCCAGTAACACCCTTGATCTGGTCTTTATCCTAGATAACTCCCCTTTTACTTGTTCTCCCCCATGAAATTAGGAGTATAACCACAACTTACACATTTTTAGGTGCTCTCTAATAACTAGAGATGAACGACTTTGCCTTTTTTTGGGTCAAGTCGGGTTTCATGAAACCCGACTTTCGCAAAAGTCGGGTCGAACGCAATCGACCAATTATCGTGAAAACTCGAAGGCCGACTGAAACATGAAACCCAATGCAAGTCAATGGGGAAGAAAAGTCGGCAGTGAGTGGAGGACAGGAAACACACCTACAGTGCCCATTTTAATGACAAAAACATCAATTCTTTTTACTTAAGCTTGTCAACCTTAATTTACTTTATAACAATAGTTAGGCATTGAAAAATGGAGGTTATTTGGCTAAAGTTGTGGGGGGGGGGGCTGGCTCCAGATTTTCGTGGGCCCAGGGCCAAAGAGTGTCACTGGGCTCCTTTAACACAAGCCACAATTCATGATCCTCTGATACGGCAGAGAAATAGCGGTATAGTACAATGAAAAATACTTCACTTCTTACATCTCATGACTGATATCCATTTTAAATTCTCCAATAGCTCCAAAAACGGACAATATATTACTCCATACAGTATTATGGCCACCGCATAGTGCGCCATACAGAGTAATGAGGCCCATATATTTCTCCTTACAGAATCATTGGTCCCATATAATGTTCGATACAGACTATGATGAGCTCCACATAATGCTACCTACAGTATATGTTGGTCCCCATGGATGAAGCTCCACTGTCTTATGGGCCCAAATAATGTTACATATATAATGGGCCCCATTTCTAATGCTCCAGTGTATAATGGGCCCTGTAAATGCTGCTCCAGTGTCTGATGTCCACCTTTGGAATGCTCCAGTGTATGGTAGGCCCCATATATCATTCTCCAGAGTATAGTGCTCCCCAAAAATTACTCCCAACCTTTAAAACAATTAAATAAGTCTCCTCGGTAGGGAATCCCTGTACTCTGGACTCCTCATCGTCCCCATCTTCCATCTCTCTGCACTTGGACTGCTTAGGCAGAGGGCATACAGACGTGATGTCATTGCACTCTCTGACCAGAATGTCATTGTCAGGAAATGTGGAAGACGTCACGGCGGTGGAGCAGGAAGAGGTAAGTAGAGGTAAGTATTACAACTTTGCAAGTGCTGTGATCCTGAGCAAGCAGGGGGGACCCACTCGTTGGCGACGGCACTGGCACAGGGTCCCTCATAGTACGGCGGTGTGACTCACGCCGGGTGGGCCCGGGTGGGGGTGGGGGGCGGCAGAGACACTTTTGCGTACTATGAGGGGCCCTGTGCCAGTGCCATCGCCCATGAGTATGCCCCCCCACCTGCTCAAGGAACCTGCACTATCATCTGTACCTTCCTCATTGTCACCATGTAAGGTGGTATAGTATGCAGGAAGGGGAACCTGAGTTTCATCAGGGTCAGATTCTGGCTGTGCAGAGTGCGAGGGGAATGTAGTGGTCTGGGTCAATGTACCAGCAGAATCATCTAGCAGTGACTGGGCATCAGTGCACTTGTGGCACCCCCAGGAGTATGGTCGCCACAGTGGCAATACCTTCCTCCTAGGGAGTGTGATGTCATGCTTGGGAGCAACGAAGGATCTCTCTAGCAGTTAAACCAACACACAACACAGTTCCCACTCCAGGACAGCAGGGAGAGCTCTGAACCTGACTGCTGAGGAGCTGCTCTCTGTGGTCGGGAGGAGGGAAGTTAGGGCAGTCTGTGAAGGGAAGGGGAAGTGTGTGGATGTGAGAAGTGGTGCTGGAGGATGAGCAGAGTTAAGGCTCACTCCTAGCTGGAGCGCATGGTCCGGATTCCGGTCTCCGCATTTGTAGGGTCACTGACGGTCCTGCAGCAGAAACCGGAGGAAGTAGCAGCTGTAAATGCTCTGTTCCCAACTAAGGCTCGGCGGCCCCAGCAGTGACGTGTGTGAGCCAGAAGGAAAAGGCTATGGCTGCCTGCCATACGAGAAAGTTCCAAAAGGGAGTCAACAGGGGGAACTTCAGTGAACTCAGTACTGCGAGTACCTCAGATAAACGCTAGAACGGAGGCCACACTACCTATCTGCAGAGAGAGAATTCCTAATTTGCTTCCAGACTGACCAACTCCTTCTCCATCTGTACTCTGGGTCCTGGACAGCACTTACCAACTATAGGTAAAGGAACTGCAAGACTGTGTCTGTCATCTTTCTCCTGCACCTGGTGCACGGCTCTGCTACATCCTGCACTGCACACTATCTACCAACTCTTTCATTTGCCCTGCGACTATGGCCCTACCTGTGCAGGGCTTCTACATCTTAGCTGCACCACAACATCTGTCCCAGAGAAGCAACACTGCAGCACTGGTCAATCTGATCAGAAACCACAGGTGGCGTCACGTATCATTCACCTATAATGGTAATTCACCCCTTTGCATGGACGCCCAGGGCCACGGACCGGGTCACCACCACCATGACACATCCCTCTGAGACACCGGCCCAGTATTGATTAACCCCACTGACCTGGCTGGCCACCCACACTCCATGTCAGATTCATCTTGGACTGGGGAATTCATGATTTGACTTGATAACCCAGGCATGGTATGTGAAAAGAGCTCCATGGAGTAATCTGTAGTGTGGCCTGCTGCATCCTTCACTTTTGGTAGGGGTGAAGGAGGCATGGAAAGGTGTTGTTCCTGACCAGGAGCCTCCACTGATGACTCAGTGTTTTTATTTTTTGAAACTTCAGAAGAGGAGGCGATAGAGCTGGAGGCTGTGTCAGCAATGTAAGCCAAAACTTGTTCCTGAAGCTCCGGCTTTAAAAGCGGTTTATCTACTCCCAGAAAAGGGAGCCTTCGAGGCCTTGTGGAGCCAGACTATGACGCAGGCTCAACACCTCCTGCCTTAGGTGCTATTGTGCTTTTGCCACTACCAGCAGATGCACTACCACCATCAGTACCAGCTGGCCCCCCCACGCCCATGTCCTCGGCCTCTTCCACCATACTTCCAAATTTTGGTGAAAATGTACCCAAAATAACATCAGATATATGGTACTGTATCAGAAGCATACAGCTGTATACAGTCAAAGGATAATTGTAAATTTCCGTATATATTTCATGAGTCACACAGAGATGCTCACAGGCTCAGTATGGATTAGACAAGAATATAAAAAGTAGAAAAAGGGTACAGTATCATCAGATAGCAGGTATATATAGTATAGTTTAAACATTCTAAATCTCCGTATATATTTCAGGAGGCAGACAGACGCTCTCAGGCTCAGTATGGATTACAACACAATATAATAAGCCGTAAAACGGTAATGGATCTGAAGCGTACAGTTGTATACAGTGTAGGGGTCATTGTCAATCTCAGTATTTATTTCCAGAGTCAGAAACAGACTCTCACTTGGTCAGTTTTGATTATACCATAATATAAAAACCAGTAAATGGGTAATGTATCACAAGCGTAGAGCTGTATACAGTGTTGGGGTAATTTTTAAATCTACATATAAATTGCAGGAGTAACAAACAGACTCTCACACGCTCAGGATGGATCACACCACAATATAAAAAGCAGATCCGCAAGAAATAATCACACATTTGGGAGAATGTTCCAGGTGTCAATGATTCACTTAGAGTGGTGGGTGGAGGAGGACTTTCTGGCAGAAAGGGTACAGTATCACCAGATACCAGGTATATATAGCATAGTTTAAACTTTAAAAATGTACGTCTATATATCAGGAGTAGTGTTGAGCCACGAGTAGTGTTCGAGTTCGGTTCTGTTCGTCGAACAAGAGGCAAGTTCGTCGAACAGGAGGCAAGTTCGTCAAATGTTCGTCGAACGTTCGACAAACACCATCGAACCCCATTGAAAACAATGGCAAACACAAACACATACAAACACATAGAAAACACATACAAAACACCTTAAAAGGTGTCCCAAAGCAGGCAAAATGCTCAGAAGACACAAATAACATATGGAAAAGGGCAACTACATATAGAAAAGAGGTGGAGGAGTAAAAGGAGGAGGAGGAGACACAGATATAGGCATGTCTTGCCCTTATAAAGTCAAGAAAGGCTGGAATAAAAATCTAAAATACAAAAACAATTCTACAATTCTAAAATCGAAGACGATCATATGCCATCGGACTTCCCACCATAAATTATGCCAACTGCCGATCTGGCGGCGCTTTTCCCACGACCCTCCGAACAGCGTCCATGAAGGCAAAGTGTTTGGTTTACGGGGGCAGTATGGTTGCAAAGCTGAGCCTTAAAGGAATGTCCAGAAGGGCACCACCACAAGGAGTGGAGCCTGCGGCTTAATTGGACTCCACACGGGCAACCTCAACCATGCCAGCCACGGAAAAGATGGACAGATTGCAAGCTTTCTCGATTCTGTGGGTGATGGTGCATGGCCGTTTTTACTTGTGCTAGCGATTTGTCAGCTTAATTCCGTTAACAAATGAGACTCCGGCATGCCCCCATGGTCCACGTCCAGCTTACTAGAAGGACACGCGAGGCTCTGGCACGCGAGATCGAGCAATAACAGGTCTGTCATGCCCTTACTTGTCCGGGACTGCACCTGCGCTACACTGAAAGGACCAGCATGTGTCGCTTACAGGTGGGAATAACGCGCTGAACCCCGTTAGTGATGGGGATCTGGGATTCCAATTCTTCCCCGCGACCGAGGATTTCCCAGTAAGTGCAGGTCAACCGGAATTCCGGAATTAGGCCTAACTGGCATTCCAGAAAGAATGTGCAAAAATTAAGTGTCCAAGCCACAGGTGCTGTAGCTTGCTGAACAGCTGGGCTCCTCTGCTGAGTAGCAGACAGTGCTTACATAAATGGGCGGCATAGGTTGGTTCCCAGGTGGGCTCCTCTGCTGAGTAGCAGACACAGTTACTAGGCCCAAAGTATTAACTGGGCTAAATGAAGTAAAAAACTGGTGCTTTCATAAACAGGCGGCATAGCTAGGTTCACGGGTGGGCTCCTCTGCTGAGTAGCAGACAGTGCTTCAAGGCCAAAAAGGACTTCCTGGACAAGATGCGGTAAAAAATTATTAGAAACACACATGGTGTAGCTCCTTGACAGGTGCATTACACCGCTGGCTACCATACACCGCTACTATGTCATGAAACTGTTTATTAACATTGAAAAGCATTATTAATGTGAAAATAAAGTTACGCTTTTGGTGAACGAACCATTCTCGAACAGAACCTCGAACAGCCGAATTTTAAGCAAAGTATTCGAGTTCGACGAATGGCTCGAACACTGCCCAAAACAGCTCGAATTTGAACTTGGCAAACAGTTTGGCTCGAACACCGCTCATCTCTAATCAGGAGGCATACTCAGACGGTCTCAGGCCCAGTATGGATTCGACAAGATTGTAGAAAGTTGAGAAAGGGTACAGTATCACCGGATAACAGGTATATATGTAGCATAGTTTAAACATTAAAAATCTCTGTGTATATTTCCGGAGTCCGACAAAGACACTCACAGCCTCAGTATGGATTAGACAAGAATCGAAAAAGTAGAAAAAAGGTAATGTATTCGAAGCATACACCAGTATACACTGTTGGGGTATTTTTAAATCTTCATATATATTTCAGTCTCAGTAAGACAGTCCAGACTCTCCGCAAGAGGAAACGAGATGGATACAAGTACAGACGGAAAGTCGAGTGATTGCAGAAATTTTGGAATTACTAATCACGGGAAAAACTCCAGGGAGAATTCTCAGAGGCGATGCTGACCCTCAATTACTTTTTGGAGACAGCGAAAACAGTTCTTTGTAAAGAAAGGGTTGTTGTATTGCAGTACCGTGGATCCCATCACCGTTACTCATCTCCATCAAATTGTGATCACAGGGAGAGATGTAGACATGGTCCTCACTGCCTATAATGATCTGTCAGGTAACTTTGGAGTGCAAAAGACAGAAGCCACAGGCCGTAGGCGATTCTATTGGATTGGCATGAGAGGACACATTTAAAAATGTGGTCTGGAATGTCACACGTCTGTGAGTAGGAAAACTGTGAAAGCTGATGATAAACCACCACTGCATCTCATTGTGAGTCGATGTCCATAACAAATGGAAGCCATTGATCATCTGAAGATAGAGGCCAGCAGGACAGGGCATAGCTACGTCTTTACCATCATCTATCAGTTCACCAAATTTGTAGTGGCAGTCCGAGTGAAGGATTTAACAGCCCAGACTACACAGCGGTGGAGCAGGGAGAGGTAAGTATTGCAAGTGCTGGGGCCCTGAGCAAGCAGGGGGGCCCTCTCGTGGGCACCGATACTGGCACAGGGCCCTTCATAGTCCGCCGGTGTGTTTGACGGCGGGTGTGCACCCCCACTGTCAGAGACACTTGATTGTACTATGAAGGACCCTGTGCCAGTGCCGTCGCCCAAGAGTGGGTCCACCCACCTGTCCAGGGCAAAGGCACTCGCACAGGTGCGTGCGCCAGGTGGTGATCCCGGCCATGGGGGGGGGGGGCGGCAGCCCAGTTAGGGAGGTTGAAAATATGGCATATGTCGATGTTGGACATTCAGCAGCTGCAAATGGAGGAATTGGAGAAGTCCGAGGAAGATGAGGACAAAAGCGAGCAATTTTTCTGCCAACCTATGTGTCAGCAGGGGAAGGTGGGACAAAATCCTTTGAAACCCATGCATGTTTCATTTTAATGAAGGTTAGATCATCAATATTTTGGGTCGACAGGATTTTTTCTGTCAGGATTGATCTAGCAACACTGAAGACTTTTTCGGATAGCACACTAGCAGCAGGGCAAGCAAGCTCCTGTAAGGCATATTGTGCCAATTCAGGCCAGGTGTCCAGTTTACAGGCCCAAGAGTCAAAGGGGAATGACCTGTGAGGGAGAACATCGATATGGGAGAAGTAGTTGTAACCATAGATGACAACTGCTGTCTCTTGTCACTATCAATCGATGCAGTATTACCAGTCGTGTGAGCGGTACTTGAGAAATCAGTCCACAATATGGTCATGAAACCCCTGTCTCCAACGCCACTTCGGATGTGTGCACCACGAAAACCTCTTCCATGTTGACCCCTACGGCTCGTGTGAGATCCATCACCGCTGCAGTGTGCTGGGAATGCCTCAAACAAACGGTTTACCAGAGCTGCTTGTTTGTTAGCCAATATTAACTCTAGGTCCTCCTGTGGCATGATGTTTTGGAATTTGCCTTTATAGCGTGGATCCAGGATGCTAGCCACCAGTAGTCGTCATCGTTCATCATTTTGGCAATGCGGGGGTCCCTTTTTAGGATCTGCAAGGCATAATCACACATGTGGGCCAATGTTCCAGGTGTCAATGATGCACTGCGAGTGTTGGGTGGAGGAGCACTTTCTGGAAAATCCACATCCCTCCAGTCACGCACAAATCCTGTACCTGACCTTGCCACGCCAACATTTTCTCTTGCCCCCTGAGAAGCATCCTCCTCCCCTAAATAATCAACCCCATCATCCTCCTCCTCCTCTTCATCTCCTTCCTCCACCTCGTCCAGGAGTGTTCCCTGAGCAGACAATGGCTGACTGTCATCAAGGCTTCCCTCCTCCTCCTCCTCTTCCTCCTCGGCTGCAGACGCCTGCTCCTTAATGTGCGTCAAAGTTTACATGAGCAGACGCATAAGTGGGATGCTCATGCTTATGATGGCGTCGTCTGCACTTACCAGCCGTGTGCATTCCTCAAAACACTGAAGGACTTTACAGAGGTCTTTCAGCTTTGACCACTGCACACCAGACAACTCCATGTCTGCCCTCAAACTGCCTGCCCGTGTATCCTCCCACAAATGCATTACAGCCTGCCTCTGTTCGCACAACCTCTCAACCATGTGCAGGGCGGAGTTCCACCTTGTTGCAACGTCAATAATTAAGCGGTGCTTGGGAAGGTGGAGCAACCGCTGCAGCTTCTGCATACGACTGGAGTGTATGGGCGACCGGCGGATGTGCGAGCACAGTCATCGCACCTTATGGAGCAGGGTTGTTAACTCCGAATAATTATTGAGGAAGCACTGCACCACCAGGTTCAAGGTGTGAGCCAGGCAAGGTATGTGTCTGAGTTTTGAAAGGGCTATGGCTGCCACAAAATTCTGGCTGTTATCACTAACTACCTTGCCTGCCTCAATATGTAGACTGCCCAGCCATGACTCAGTTTGTCGCTGCAAGTAGTCGGCCAGTACCTCTGCGGTGTGTCTGTTGTCGCCCAAACACATCATCTTCAACACAGCCTGCTGACCCTTTCCACTAGCTCTTCGATAGTGGGACACCTCGTGTGCAACACTGGCAACTGCGGATGTAGTGCTCGTGTGACTGAACTCTGTGGAAGAGCTTTCGCTTCTGGAGGAGGAGGAGGAGGGTCGAACGCCTACAGCCAACTGTTTCCTATACTGTGGGCTAGGCAGCACTGTCCCCCCGCCGCTGTCCCCTGTGGACTCTGCATCCACCACATTAACCCAGTGCACAGTGATGGACACGTAACAGCCCTGGCCTTGCCTACTGGACCATGCATCTGTTGTGAGGTGCACCTTTCCACTCACTGATTGCTTGAGTGCATGGACAATGTGGTCTTTCACATGCAGGTGGAGGGCTGGGATGGCTTTTACAGAAAAGAAGTGCCTACTGGGTAGGTCAAAGCGTGATACTGCATAGGCCATGAGCTCGCGGAAAGCTTCGCTTTCAACCAACTGGTAGGGCATCATCTCTAACGAGATTAGTTTGGCAATGTGGGCATTCAAACACAGTGTACGCGGAGGAGAGGATGAGTACTTTCTTGTCCTACTCAGAGTCTCTGGTAGGGTGAGCTGGACTTGAGAGCTGCATATAGTGGAACTAGCGGTGGACATGGCAGACTGAGAGATGGTTGGTGATGGTGATGGTGTTGGTGGTCTTGCTGATGTCCTAGATTCAGTCTTTCATAGCAATAACATTGAGATTCCCTGACTGCTTTGGCTTGCGACGACACCTCAACATTTGCTGCTGGTGGTGTGCTAACCGGTGGGCTTACACTGGGGGAAGCGATGTAGCGCTGCTGACTACCTTCATTCGGAGCAGGTGCACATGTGGTACGTGAGGTTTCGTAGTCCGTCCACGCTTGCAAGTGCATGGTGGTTAAATGTCTAAGCATGCAACTGGTATTCATATTTCTCAGATTTTTCCCTCGGCTAAAGGGCTTTGCGCACTTCTTACAGATAACCTTTGCCTGATCATTAGGATTTTGTTCCAAAAATTCCACACTGCACTCTTCCTACTATGGAAGACATTTTGAGGCCTTGCACGCTGTGCTAATTTGACCGTCTGGCCAAGCTGTCCTGCAACTCTTTTGGTTTTTGTAACCCATTTTTGGACTGCTATAGGCCTTCCAGCTAACAGCTGCTGCGATGTCGATGCCTGCTGCGAATCCTCCTCCTCCTATTCTGAGCTATTGGCAGCGGCACCCTCTTCCCCCAATGGATGCCAATCTGGGTCAACAACTGGGTCATCCATCACCTCCTCTTCAATTTCATGTGCACCTTCCTCTGTGTCACCATGTAAGGTGGTATAGTATGCGGGAAGGGGCACCAGAGTTTCATCAGGGTCAGATTCTGGCTCAGTACACTGCGAGGACAATGTAGTGCTCTGAGTGAATGTACCAGCAGAAAAATCTAGCAGTGGCTGTGCATCATTGCACTACATGTCAGATTCATCTTGGACTGGGGAATTCATGATTTGACTTGATAACCCAGGCATGGTATGTGAAAAGAGCTCCATGGAGTAATCTGTAGTGTGGCCTGCCGCATCCTTCACTTTTGGTAGGGGTGAAGGACACAAGGAAAGGGGTTGTTCCTGACCAGGAGCTTCCACTGATGACTCAGTGCTTTTATTTTTTGAAACTTCAGGAGAGGAGGAGATAGAGCTGGAGGCTGTGTCAGCAATGTAAGCCAAAACTTGTTCCTGAAGCTCCAGCTTTAAAAGCGGTTTACTTACTCCCAGAAAAGGGAGCCTTCGAGGCCTTGTGGAGCCAGACGATGATGCAGGCTCAACACCTCCTGCCTTACGCGCTATTGTGCTTTTGCCACTACCAGCATATGCACCACCACCACCACCATCAGTACCAGCTGGCAACCCCCGCCCACGTTCATGGCCTCTTCCACCATACTTCCTCATTTTTGGGAAAATGTACCCAAAATACAACCAGCCATATGGTACTGTAAAACAAGGTACAAGGTGTATATAGTATTGGGGAGAATTTGAATCTCCCTAGAGATTTTAGGAGGCTGAACTATTATCTCAGGCCCACTATAGATTACACCTCAATTTAACAAGCTGAAATTGGCTGGTGTATGACAAAGTATAAGGTGTATACAGTATTGGGGAGAATTTGAATCTCCCTAGAGATTTTAGGAGGCTGAACTATTATCTCAGGCCCACTATAGATTACACCTCAATTTAACAGGCTGAAATTGGCTGGTGTATGACAAAGTACAAGGTGTATATAGCATTGGGGAGAATTTGAATCTCCCTAGAGATTTTAGGAGGCAGAACTATTATCTCAGGCCCACTATAGATACACTATAGTACTGCACCTTCTCCTAAGGTGTGGTGCCCCACCATCCAGGTAAGTTGGAGGCTCCTGACCATGCTCCAACACTCGTACCCCACACAATAGAGTAGTTCAGCAAAGCCACATTGCGGCTCCTTGCTTAGAGAGAAGCAGAGCACCTTTGGTGGTTCCCTGATTGGAACACTAGACATGCTGGGAGGTGGGTGGAGTTTGAATACATAAAAGGGTGGGATGGTTTAGGATTAGAGGTCATTCTGAGGGAGAAAGTCACTCAGGGAGGATTGAAGAAAGGAGATCCCTGGAAGAGGGATGGAGGAAGGAGTGCTGCAGCTGCCTCAGTGATCTGAGCCAGCTGGCACGGGAAAGGAAAGAAGGAGAAAGTCATTGAACCGAAGCCTGAGCTTCCATAGGAGGGAAAGACAAGTACGGAACGTAGGAGTGAAAGGGAACACAGAGGACGTGGGTTAGAATAAGAACCCTGCCTAGAAGTTCTAAGCGCAAGGCCGGGACCCGGTCCCCGAGGTTATATGGACACTAATGGTTCTGCAGCAGACACCGGTGGAGTAATGGGCTGTAAATGCACTACTCCCATCTAAGACTTGGGGGCACAACAGCAACATGGATAGAGAGCCGGGACTCAGGAGTAGAGAGTCCCCGAAGCAGGCTACAGCTGTCTGCCGTACAAGTAGAGTTCTTGGGAATATCTGTCAAGAGGAACTCCAGTGTAACTCAGTACGAGGAGATCTTCACACTTAAAGGTGCTATAGAGGAGATGTTCAGAAAAGGCACATAAGTTGGTAGAGTGTTGGAAGGGAGCATTCCATCTTGCCTGGAGGTTGACTGAGTCCCTGACCCGGAGGACACGGCACAGAAGCGGGCACTACAGACTGTGAGTAAAGCTTTGGAACTACATGCCCTGGTGTCCTCCATTCCTTCCTGCATCCGTCTGCCTGGCACTGCTACATCCCCTGCGCCAATCACTACACCATCTAAGTGTCTCTTCACCTATCCTGCCCTGGGACAACAGCCCTGCCTGTGGAGGGTTATAACATCTTTGCTGCACCATACCATCAGTCCCAGTGCATCTGCATGCAGCGTCGGCTTAACACCTCCCTTGCCGAACACCACAGGTGGCGTCACAAACTATTCATCTAACTACATTCCACCATTCACATCTTACTATTACTTGGGCGCCCAGGGCCACGGTCTGGGTCACCGCTGCTGTGACACATCCTACTGATACCGGCCCGGTACCGAATAACCCACAGCCCTGGGAGGGCGACCCAACTTGGCGTCACGAACAGGATGATGAGACCCGATGCCATCGGGTTCTGTGTGCCTAGGATTTGTTGGACTTGGAACTTTTGAGAATATGCAGAAGACCCAATTCAATAGACTGTAAAATGAACATTAAAAATGGCCGTTGGCGTGGAGAAGAAAGGCGTGATGAGATGGGAGGTCCTAGGAAAAGATTGCGAACAGTCTTGGGCCTCCCCTGCCTGAATTACTATGTGACAGCAACATGGCCCGTATACTGGCTTGGTATGGAGGCGCTGGAAGAAGACGCCGCCCCAAGAAGGAGGGGCAGAAGCCAGTGGCGGGAAAGGGGCAGAGAGAGGAGGGAGAAGAACGCCCGAACGCCATCTTGGAGAGAGACGGGAGGAGGCCTGCGGAGCGCGGGGAAGTGGATCTCCCCAGCGCCATGGCTGAAGGCTCCAACACAGTATCTGAGATGAACCGCCAGCAGCTGGAGGACGAAATTGCCCAGCTGACGCGCCGCCTGCAACTGAGGCAGGAAGCGCTATGGACAATGAATCTGCAGCGTGCCCAGGAGGGGCCTACACCTGCGATACCCGCGACACCGGTACCCGCCGCTGCTGCACCGGACCTCTTCCAGGCAGACCCTGTGGAGCCTGAAACCGCTGCTATGCCACCGGCAGCGTACCTTGTTCCCTCCCTGCCGCTACTACCGGAGGAGTTGTACAAAGAACAGGGAGCTGAAGCAGAGGAAGAGAAGCCACCGTCCGGACCTGACGAGGCTGCGCAGGTCCCTACAGAGACCCCCGAGGACCAGGAGCCGCCGTTAGCTCCACCACCGTCCCCGGTGTCCCACCGGGCAGCGCCCACTGCCAATACGCCAACACCAGATCAAAGACCGCACCGTCGGGAAGCACCAGGTATACACCCCGGCCCTCCTAATGGGTTGCCCCCCGAATTCATGTTGTCGGAGGCTGGCTTGCGGGAACTCGAAATGGGGAATTTGGAAGAGTCAGCTGGGGGCACTAGACTGTCGGAAATGGGGAGGTGGAAGGGGTCCCTACTGAGAAGGGTACGGCTGGAACAGGCGCACACGATTCGGCATCTTTGTGGATTGGAAGAGTCTAGGTCACTTTGGGATAGTGACCTCAGGATCCCTTGACTGCCGAGTCCCCATGTAGTCGCCTATTAGCGCCCACAGGCTGCAGCATTCCTTGGCACTAGGCCATGAACCAGAACACTGGAACTAGCAAGCAACCAGCAACAGGATGAAGACACCCAAAGTATCACATCTGGTAGCAGTTCCCAGTCATCAGCTTCCAGAACCCCAGGAGGGGACCATCACTAGTAACCTGCAGTAAACTAACTCTCATTTTCCAGGAGGGTATTTGCACAGTTGTGCTTTGTTTTTCCATTATGTTTTAGTTTTGTTTTTCCAGTGTTGCCCTGTTGGCAGCCTTTCCATTGAACTAAGGAGATCATGAACGCTGAATGGTCCATGTAATGGGGTCGTCCAAGCTCGGGTACCTCTTTCAGTACCACCCCGTGTTTTCGGAGGTCCGCTCGGCGTTGGCTGGAGTCTGAATGAATGATGCTGGCTGGAATTCCTCTGAGTGCATGGGCGCATAAAAAAGATCACTGCTTCTCCATGTATTTCCAGTCTGACAACACTTTACTCACAAGACACAGAATGTATCACACAGATACAGAGGGCCGGCCAATAGACAAGCGTCAGGCCAGACATGCATTACAAAAGCCGCAGGTGGCCGGAGCCTGCAGAGGTTTACTGTGGGAATTACAAAGGTGGGGGGAGGGCGGACACTGCTGATACAGTAGGGACATGCATCTCACATGGAACCTATTATATATACATATAACTGCACAACATATTCTGGGTGCTGAGTGGTTCTGTAACACGGCTCCCCTTTTCAGCGACGCGATCGGCATACACAGTCTGATCCTCAACGGATCGGTTTGGGGATGACCGAAGTTTATGGGGTTGGTACAAGTTCCGTTTGTCGACTTAGTCCATCGGCATTACCATGTTGTTTGCCGGGTCTGTAGTGGATGGTGAAGTCCAGAGGTTGTAAGGCTAAACTCCACCGCAGCAATCTCGCGTTGTCTCCAGAGACCCGATTAAGCCAGACTAGGGGATTATGGTCCGTTAGGGAAAACTGTCGTCCATACAAATATGGTTGCAACTTCTTGAGTGCCCATACTACCGCCAGGCACTCCTTCTCGATGGCCGCATAGCTTACTTCACGGGGCAGTAGTTTCCGACTCAGGTAAGCTACCGGGTGTTCTTGGCCGTCCGGCCCGACTTGGCTCAGTACTGCCCCCAATCCAAACATAGAAGCGTCTGTATGAACAAGGAAACGTGTAGTTGGATCGGGTGCGGCCAATACAGGGGTATTGGTGAGGGCGTCCTTTAGTTGGCGGAAGGCTTCCTCACACTCTGAGGTCCAGGTTACCTGGCGGGGTTGGTTCTTACGGGTCAAATCAGTGAGGGGCTTGGCTTCGCTGCTGTAATTGGGAACGAATTTCCTGTAATACCCCGCTGTCCCTAGAAACGCCATGACCTGAGTTTTAGTCCGTGGCATGGGCCATTTGGCTATGGCCTCAATCTTGGCTGGTTCTGGTCGCTGTTTCCCACTTCCCACCCAATGCCCTAAATACTGAACCTCTGCTTTGCCCACGTGATACTTGTTTGGGTTCAGGGTGATTCCGGCCTGGTGGATCCTGTCCAATACTGTTTCTAGGTGATTTAGATGCTCTTCCCATGTCGCACTGTAGATGGCGAAGTCGTCCAGGTAGGCACAAGCATAGTCCTGGAGACCATCCAGAAGCCGGTCAGCCAGCCTTTGGAAGGTCGCCGAGGCAATCTTCATCCCGAATGGCATAACTCGAAACTGGAATAAGCCGAACGGGGTGACAAATGCCGACTTGGGAATAGCGTCAGGACTAAGGGGAATCTGCCAGTAGCCTTTGCATAGATCGATGGTGGTCAAATACTTTGCCCCCGCCAGCCAGTCTAACAACTCGTCCACACGCGGCATGGGGTATGCATCCGTCACTGTTTTCTCATTGAGCTTACGATAGTCTACACAAAACCGTGTAGTCCCATCCTTCTTGGGCACTAACACAACGGGGGATGCCCAGGGACTATCTGACTCTTCAATGACCCCTATACGCAGCATCTCTTGTATCTCTTGTCGCATCCCCTCTCGTACAGACTCAGGGACGCGGAAGGGGTTTTGTCGCAGGGGGGTCTGATCCTATGTCTCAACCTTGTGTTGTGCCAGGCGAGTGTACCCTAGTCGCCCCGAAAACATCCTCTGTCGCTGCCTCAACAACTCCTCCGCCTGCTGTCTCTCCCGGGGGCCTAGGTCTTCACCTAAGTGTACCTGGTCCCATGTTTTAGACTGAGTCCTTTCCCCTAAGACTTCCGGCAAGGGAAGTCCGGCTAAATCCTCTGCTTCAGCTGCACAGATGGCCACTACCTCTTCAGGGCGCTCCCGGTAGGGCTTCAGCATATTCACGTGGAACATGCGGATAACCCTGGGGTCGTCACAATTGGCGACATTATAGGTTGTGTAGGCTATTTTCCCCACTACCTGGTAGGGCCCCTGCCATGCAGCTTGAAACTTATTCTGCTTAGTGGGCTCTAACACCAGGACCTTCTGTCCTATTTCCAAGGTGTGCTCTCTGGCCCTCCGATCGTACCATATGCGCTGGCGCCGCTGGGTCGCCTGCATGTTCTCACATACAGCCTGAGTCAGCGCCTGTAGGCGGTCCCGGAATTCCAGCACATAGGGTACAATAGGTACCCCTTCTATGAGGCCCTCCCCTTCCCAGTGTTCCAGCACTAAGTCTAGGGGTCCCCTTACCCGTCTCCCGTATACCAGCTCAAACGGGGAGAACCCCATGGATTCTTGGGGCACCTCCCGATAGGCAAACAGGAGGTGTGGCAAGAATTTTTCCCAGTCCCTGTAGGTCCTGGTAAAAGTCCCAATGAGCTGTTTAATGTCCCGTTAAAGCGTTCACACAACCCATTGGTTTGCGGGTGGTATGGGGCGCTTCTAATGGACTTTACGCCGCACAGCTTCCACAGTTGGTTGGTCACCTCTGCTGTAAACTGGGTACCCTGGTCCGAGATAATCTCCCGGGGAAATCCAACCCATGAGAAAACCTGGAGCATGGCGGCTGCCACCGTCTCTGCCAGTATGTTAGGTAACGCAACCGCCTCTGGATACCATGTGGCATAATCTACCACTGTCAATATATACTTTTTCCCATACGGACTGGGTTTGGCTAACGGCCCTATCAAATCGACCGCTACTCGGCTAAATGGTTCCTCCACAATGGGGAATGGGCGTAATTTGGCCTTGCATCGATCCCCCCTCTTGCCAATGTGCTGACAACTGTCACAGGTCTGGCAGTACTGACGAACATCATAGGTTACCCCTGGCCAAAAGAAGTTTTGTGTCAGACGATGCCTGGTGCGACTGACGCCGAAGTGCCCGGCCAAGGGTATATCATGAGAGATTCGCAGTAGCTCCTGCCTATACTTCTTGGGAACTACCAGCTGTTGTTTTATAGTGGGGCTTGTCCCTGTGTGGTGCTGCTCTGTGATCCGGTAGAGGAGTCCCTGCTTCCATACAAACTGTTCCCCTTCTAGTACTCCTCTCCCCTACTGTGCCTTCCCACGATATCCCTCCAATGAAGGATCCTCAAGTAACTCCCTCTTAAATTCATCTGGGGTGGCCCATGAAATGTGTCTGGCTATGGGAATATGTGCAGGGCTGGGATGTCTTACCTGGGCCTCCTCTGAGTGTGATTCCGCCTCCGCAGCTTGAGCTTGTCTCCGGTTGGTCACAGGATAGGTCTCAGCCAGAGGGGCCACCGAGAATGCACAACATGGGCACCAAGTCATTTCCCAGCAAGACGTCTGCAGGCAAATCCTCCATCAAGCCGACCTCAACAAGGCCATCCCCGACTCCCCAGTTCAGGTGAATCCTGGCAGTGGGTAGTCGATGTATGGCTCCCCCTGCTACACGGACTGCCACTGTCCGGTCCGTCTTCTCTTGGTCCCGGACGAGATGAGGCTTCACAAGGGTCAAAGTTGCTCCGGAATCTCTTAGTCCCTGCATACGTTTCCTATTAACCCACACGACCTGTCGATGCTGTTGTCGATTATCTGCCCGGGCTGCCTGCACGGGGTCTACTTCATGCAGCACTTCCTCCATCTCTTCCACCCCTTGGTTAGTCGTAGCCCCCAATGCTGGGTCAGCTTCGCCTTGGTAGCAGTGTACAGCAGCCCGGCTGAAGGTAGCTGTTCCCGCCTTTGGCCACTGGGTATGCTGAGTCCGGTTACGGCATTGTCTTTGCAGGTGGCCCAGCTGACGGCAGGTGTGGCATCGCGCCCCAGGGGGACTGTGGTAGGCCGGGTTTCTAGCTGATCCCCCTACAATCTTCCATGGTTTGGGGCCCTCCAGGTCCATGGGCGGGCCCCTAGTGACCACCTTTGATCCGGAGAACTGCGGCCTCCTGGCATCATGATGTTCATCGGCCAGACGAGCGGCTTCCTCAAGAGTCGTTGGCCGCCTGTCCCGAAGCCATTCCCGTGTCTCGGGGTTTAGTCCATTAAAGAATCGTTCTAACAGGAAGAGCTGGAGGACGTCCTCCTTAGTGGTTGCTTGGCTCCCTTGTACCCACTGTAGCAGTGACCGCCGTAATTTACAGGCCCATTCAGCGTGGGTATCGGTTACGCATTTTATAAGTCCGCGGAACTTTTGGCGGTAGGCCTCTGGTGTCAGCGCATACCGGGCCAAGATCACTTCTTTGATCCGCTCATAGTCCATACAGTCCTCATCAGGTACCGTGCGATAGGCGTCCCCTGCCCGGCCTGTCAGCTTGCTGGCCAGAATCTGAACCTGTTCCTCTGGCTTTACTTGATGAAGGGCACACTGCCGCTCAAAGTCCTGCAGAAAGCCATCAATGTCTTCCTCTGCCTCCCCCAACTGTCGGAAGGCATTGTACTGGATCTTTTTGTGGCTTACTGTTGAAGGTACCTGGTCGAAGGCCAGAGCTCCCCCTGCTCGCTAACTCTCCTCTCTCAGCTCTGCCATCTCCATCTTGGCCAGCTCCACTTTGGTCCGCTCTGCCATTTCCATCTTGGCTAGCTCTATCCTGGTCCGCTCGGCCATCTTTTCCTTCAGATCAGTATGTACATGAGCCATCACCTCTCGTATGATCTCTACTGCGGGGTTTGGGCCATAGAACGCCAGTCTGTTCTTTACCTCCCTCTGGAATTCGGTCTCCTCCACGTTCACATTGGGGGGCGCTGCACTGTCATGTTCCATGATGGCTGCTATCAAATCCGCTTTTGTTTTGTTGCTGGCAATCAACCCTTGGGCTTCCACCAGGTCTTTTAATGCAGTTCTCTTTAACTTCTAGTAGTTATTTTCCATTCATTCCTTTCCTCCTGTAGAAGGGGTATCAAATCCCGCTGTCTGCCACCAGTGTAATGGGGTCTTCCAAGCTGGGGTACCTCTTTCAGTACCACCCCGTGTTTTCGGAGGTCCGCTCTGCGTTGGCTGGAGTCTGAATGAATGACGCTGGCTGGAATTCCTCTGAGTGCATGGGCGCATATAAAAGATCAGTGCTTCTCCATGTATTTCCAGTTTGACAACACTTTACTCACAGGACACAGAATATATCACACAGATACAGAGGGCCGGCCAATAGACAAGCGTCAGGCCAGACATGCATTACAAAAGCCGCAGGTGGCCGGAGCCTGCGGAGGTTTACTGTGGGAATTACAAAGGTGGGGGGAGGGCGGACACTGCTGATACATTAGGGACATGCATCTCACATGGAACCTATTATATATACATATAACTGCACAACATATTCTGGGTGCTGAGTGGTTCTGTAACAGTCCAGAACTGCAATTGTAAATAGGTTGCACCTCTTTAGGTGCCCTCTCTTGGTTTTATATAGGACACTTTGCGAAGATAATGACAACCTCATTTGTGTCATGATCCAGGATGGGGTTTAGCTTTGGCCCGTCCTGGTCAGACAGGGGGTTAATTGTTTCTGCCTCTCTCTGGCAGAGGGCGGCTATTTAATGCTCACTGGACCTGGGTCCGGTGTCAGTTATACTCCTGCCCTCAGCTGAGTTAAGTGACCTCTTGTATACGTGTGCCTTGTGCCTGATAACTTGTTGCTTGTTTGGTTGTGATCTGGTTCTGTCCCTGTTACAAGTTCGGCCTGACCCTCTTGTGCCGCACCGTCCTCTCGTGTATGACCTTCTGCTTGTGACTCGACTGCTCTCTGCTCATCCCTTTTGTACCGCACCGCCCTCTTGTGTATGACCTTTGGCTTCGTCTGACCTCCCATCTGCTTGTCCCTCCTGTACCTCGTTCGCCCGTGATCACTGGTTTGCCCGACTCTGAGTATTCTTCCATCTTAGCAAGCAGGACGCTAAGCCCCCCCCTTGTGGTCACATGACCGTAGGTCCCATGTCTGCTTGCTAATACTTCAGCGTTCAGGTCCTGTGCATCTGTAATTTCCAGCTTTTACTGTCCCCGGGACCCGTACAGCACTGGCAAGTCCCTGCTCAGCGAGGGCTGTACGCCGGCGCTGTGAGGATCCTGACATTATAACTCACCATTACCATTTTTTTCTCTGCTCCCATTCACCTGTGTATGTGATGGATCCTATGCACGCTCTTTCTGAGTAGGTTTAGCACTTAACTCTGATGTCTCAGAAACTCCTTGGAGAACAATGAGTCCTGGCTCAGTCTCAGCAGCTGATCGCTGACACTGTGCAGGGGGTTTTTTCATCGGGGGCTCGGGATGTTACATTAATTTCCCCGGAGTCTCCGGTTAAGTTACCAGATTCCTTTTCTGGAGATAAAAAGGAATTCAGAGTTTTCAAGGAGGGATGTAAGCTTTTTTTTTCTTTGAGACCACACTCGTCTGGGAGTGAAAGCCAGAGAGTGGGGGTCATTATATCTCTGTTAAGGGGGGCTCCACAGGCTTGGGCTTTCTCCCTTCCGACCACGGCCCCTGAGCGTATGACTGTGGATGCATTTTTTGAGGCCCTGGGGCATATTTATGATGAGCCTGATCGGATACGTATGGCTGAGGACACGATCATGAGTGTGTGCCAGGGGAAACACTCAGCTGAGTGGTTTTGTTCAGAGTTCAGACGCTGGGCTGCTGAGGTCTGCTGGAATGATGCCGCCCTCCGTGGTTTGTTCCGTAGAGGCCTGTCTGAACATATGAAAGATGCCTTGGCTCTCCACCCTCCGCATGATTCCCTGGAGGAGGCTATGACACAGGCCATCCGAATAGATCGCAGGCTACGGGCAAGGGGATTGATGCAGATTGAGACACCGTTATTCTCCCAAGGAAGGGGAGCCAGTCCTACATTTCAGACCATCGACCTCAAAGAGAAAGAAAGAAGACAACGACTCATGGGAAAATGCTGTTTTTTCTGTGGCGATTCTGGACATTGGAAAATGGATTGCCCCTCCTGTCCTCTGACCAACAAGCGACTGAGCCCGGGTGATTGTCGTGGAGTAGGGATGGGCGAATCCTGAAATACTCGGAATTGCTAGACTCTAACGAGTCCGACTCGGAAACTCGCTACTCGTTGCGAGTCTAGCGAGTCCAATGTTAATGAATGGGGATGCGAGTATTGCAGCGATTCCTGTGCTGCCATTTTTTTGTTCCGCTTACTTCCCGCATGTGGCTGTGCACACCATGCGGAAAGTAAGCAGAACAATTGCGGATGGTACCCACGGTCCGGAGGAGAGGAGACTGTCCTCCGGGCTTTGGGCACCATATCCCTGTAAAAAATAGAATTTAAAAATAAAAAATATTGTTATTCTTACCCTCCGACGTCCCGTGCAGCCTTCCCGCCTCTCCACGCATCCGTTCCCAGTAGTCCTTTGCGAAAATGCCCGCGATGGCGTCCGTTCTCGCGGGATCGCGAAGTCTCGCGGTCATTCGCGCGACGTCATCGCGAATTACCATGAGACATCGCGATCCCGCGAGAACGTACGTCATCGCGGGCATTTTCACAAAGGATTACTGGGAACGGATGCGTGGAGAGGCGGGAAGGCTGCGCGGGATGTCGGAGGGTAAGAATAACAATATTTTTTATTTTTTTTACATTTTATCTTTTACTACTGATGCTGCATAGGCGGCCTCAGTAGTAAAAAGTTGGTCACACTTGTCAAACACTATGTTTGACGAGTGTGACCAACCTGTCAATCAGTTCTCCAAGTGATGCTACAGATCGCTTGGAAAACGCTAGCATTTTGCAAGCTAATTACGCTTGCAAAATGCTAGTTTTTCCGCGGGAAAATCGCGGGAATTTAAAATGCGATTTTCCCGCGGAATGGAATTCCGGAATTCTCGCGGTAATTTCCGCGAGAGTTCCGGTACGTGTGCACTTAGCCTTATTTGCATTGGACTCGTTACTGTGCGAGTAATCGCTTGGAAACTCTCAGAGTTATGACTCCTGCGAGTCCCCTACTACTCGCAGAGTAACGAGTCCTAACAAGTAGATTCGCCCATCCCTATCGTGGAGATCACCCAGGCTCTCAGGTACCCTTTTCTGCATTTTCAAAAATGTTGTTGCAAGTGGAACTTTGTTGTGGGAGTGTCTCCACATTCACTTCTGCCTTCGTGGATTGCGGATCGTCATTAAACTTTATTGACTTTGACTTGGTGTCCAGGTGTAAGTTAGGGACAGTTAGGTTGGAGACTCCTATTCACATTGTTGCCATTGACAAAACACCACTGGTTAAAAATGATGTTATGTTTCGTACAGAAGAGTTTCTCCTTGAAGTAAGATCCTTGCACCAGGAACATATTTCATGTTTTGTTATGGACAACCTGCCTGCGGGACTGGTGTTGGGGTTCCCCTGGTTACAAGTGCATAATCCAGTGATTAATTGGGAATCTCGGGACATTGTTAAATGGGGTCCCTATTGTTCTGAGAAATGTCTTGTTACTGTGTCTGTGTCTTCCATGGGTCTGGAAGGTATTCCAGAATGCCTGAAAGACTATACGGATGTTTTCTCCGAAAAAAAGGCCGAGATTTTACCGCCACATCACCCATTTGATTGTGCCATTGACCTGGTTCCAGGTGCTAAATTGCCCAAAGCCCGCTTGCATAACCTTTCAGGTCCAGAACGGGCTGCAATGAAGGAATATATTTCCGAGAGTCTCCGTAAGGGACACATTTGTCCTTCTGTTTCTCCCGTGGCGGCGGGGTTCTTTTTTGTAAAGAAAAAAGACGGTGGTTTACTCCCATGCCTCGATTTTCGTGAGTTAAATAAGATAACTGTGAGGAATGCGTATCCCCTTCCACTTATTCCTGATTTATACAACCAATTGTCCGGAGCTAAATGGTTTTTGAAACTAGATCTACGGGGAGCGTATAACCTTATCAGAGTCCGGGACGGAGATGAATGGAAAACTGCTTTTCTCACTACTGAAGGGTTGTTTGAAAATTTGGTCATGCCTTTCGGTCTGACAAATGCGCCAGCAGTCTTCCAAAATTTCATAAACTACGTGTTCTCTGATTTTATTGTACGTTTTATGGTGGTATATTTGGATGACATACTGATCTACTCTCCTGATAAACAGGCTCACATTGGTCATGTTCGGGCAGTTCTCCAAAGGCTCCGGGAGAACTGTCTCTTTGCTAAACTTGAAAAATGTCTATTTTGTGTTCAAGAACTGTCGTTTCTGGGGTTCATTGTGTCTGCAGAAGGGTATCGAATGGATCCTAATAAGGTGCAGGCCATTGTCGAGTGGGTTCAACCTTGTGATTTGAAGGCTCTGCAGCGTTTCCTAGGGTTCGCCAATTATTATCGTAAATTTATAAGGGGGTTCTCACAGGTGGTTAAACCCCTCACAGACATGACTCAAGAGGGGGCTGGTATCAAGAATTGGTCACCCGCAGCGGTAGCAGCGTTTCAGTTTTTGAAAAAATGTTTCATGTCTGCCCCGGTTCTTATTCAACCGGACCCGTCTGAACCATTTATTGTCGAGGTAGACGCCTCAGAGGTGGGGGTGGGGGCGGTATTGTCCCAGGGACCTGCCACTTTGACCAATTTGAGACCTTGTGCCTTTTTCTCGAAGAAATTCTCTCCTGTGGAGAAAAACTATGATGTTCGGAATCGAGAACTTCTGGCCGTAAAGTAGGCCTTTGAAGAATGGAGGCATTTTTTGGAGGGGGCTGTCCATCCTATAACCGTAATTATGGACCACAAAAACCTAGCTTACATTGAGTCAGCTAAAAGGTTGACTCCCAGGCAGGCTAGATGGTCACTTTTTTTTTCCCGATTCAACTTCTCAATCACTTTTCGGCCAGGATCCAAAAATGTCAGAGCTGATGCCTTGTCACGCAGTTTAGATCCGGTGTCCCTCCGGAACCTCCATCCTCCATTCTTCAGCCTTGGGTGGTGGTGGCAGGTGTTTCTAACATGTTGGAACAGGAAATTCGGGAAGCTGCTATGGTGAATGAGTCACCATAGGAGGCAAAAACAGAAATACTAGCTAAGTCCAGAAAACCAGAGAAGTTGGCGGCTATCGGATTGCAGACCCCTGAACCTATCAAAAACAACTAGCAGTAGCCATGGGGGGTTCCTACGGTGCCGTAGACTCCTCGATCACAGCCGGAGAACTAAATAGCCTAAAGACAGAAAGGGAAATCTAAACTGCCCCAGAGCAGACCCCAAAGCAGTAGGCAGCCCCCAACATATAATGACGGTGAAGCAAGATGAAAAAACACTCACACAGATAGAAAGATAGGCTGAGCAAATGATGGGGCCCAAGCTAACTAAATAGGACAGAATAGAAAAGCTGCTGTCTGCAATCCGCCAAAACCCTATTAAAACAAGAGCCAACAGACTGATAGGGAAAAAAGCCCTGAAGACGCTAGGCTTCAAAAAGACTATATATCAGTACTCAGGTATTTTCTGAAGACAGAGCAAAAAGGAATTCAGCTCATCCCAGCAGGGAATGGCAGAAATCCAGAAAAACAAGGCAAAACAAAACCAAAACACAAATGCAAAAAGCAGAGCAGAAACTTAGCTTTTGAGGAGCAGGAATCAGACTCGTCTCCTCGAATCCCTCAGAGAGATCACCAGCAAGGCAGAAGGGCGTCGGCTGCCTTATATCCAGTCAGCAATTCCAGTCACCCAGTCATCATAATCCTGCTCAGGTGCTTGGTAATCAGCCTCACTACCTTCCTTCACCAGAAGAGGGAGTTCATCAGACCTCAACGGTGAAGGGGAAAATGAACTCACTAAAGTACCTCCCCCTTGAGGAGGGGTCACCAAACCCTCATCCACGCCACCAGGGCGATCAGGGTGAGCCCGATGAAAGGCACGCACCAATCTTTTGGCATGAATACCAGAGGCAGAGACCCAGGAATTATCCTCCTGACCATAACCCTTCCACTTAACCAAATACTGGAGTCTCCGTCTAGCCAGACGGGAATCCAGTATCTTCTCTACCTCATATTCCATGTTACCTTCAACCAATACAGGGTCCGGAGGTGCCACCCCAGGAACAACTGGTTCAACAAACCTCTTCAACAAGGACTTATGAAACTCATTATGGATTTTAAATGTGACAGGAAGAGCCAAACGAAAAGAGACTCGATTAATAATCTCCAAAATCTTGTAAGGTCCAATAAATCTAGGCTTAAACTTAGGAGAAGCCACCTTCATAGCGATATTTTTTGATGATAACCAAACCATATCACCAACCTTAAACTGGGGACCAATGGCCCTATGTCGGTTGGAAAACCGCTGGGCCTTTTCCTGGGAGAGAGACAACTTATCCACCACTTGGTCCCAGATCTGGTGCATTCTCTCCACCAGTGTCAACACCTGGGCAGGCAGAAGGCTCCACCTGCCCTGAAGAAAATCGAGGATGAAACCCAAAGTTACAAAAATAAAGGTGACATCAAAGTGGCAGAACTAGCTCTATTATTTAAAGCAAATTCGGCCAAGGGCAAAAATGAAACCCAATCATCCTGATCAGCGGAAATAAAACATCTCAAATACGACTCCAAGGTCTATTTTGTTCTCTCCGTCTGCCCATTGGTCTGAGGGTGAAAAGCAGAGGAGAAGGACAACTGAATTCCCAGCTTGGAACAGAAAGTCCTCCAAAATCTGGACACAAATTGAACTCCTCTGTCAGATATAATGTTCTCAGGAATCCCGTGCAAGCGAACCACCTGTTGCAAAAAGAGGGGCACCAACTCCTAGGAAGATGGCAACTTAGGGAGTGGTACAAGACGAACCATCTTAGAGAACCTATCACAAATCACCCAAATAACAGTCATTCTCTGAGAGACAGGCATATCAGAGATGAAATCCATTGAAATATGGGTCCATGGCCTCCTGGGGACCAGCAAAGGCATCAACAACCCACTAGTGCGAGAACAAGGTTTAGACCAGGAGCAAGTCCCACAGGACTGCACAAAATTCCTGACATCACGAGACAAGGCGGGCCACCAAAAAGACCGACTCACCAGATCTCTAGTACCAAAAATACCTGGATGACCAGCCAATGCAGAGCAATGAACTTCAGACATCACTCTCTTCTTCCACTGGTCGGGAACATACAACTTTCCATTGGGACAATGCTCAGGTTTATCCTCCTGGAACTCTTCCAGAGCACGTCTCAAATCGGGCGAGATGGCAGAAAGAACTACCCCTTCGCCTAAGATGGTAGCAGGCTTGGTCACCACCGGAGATTCAGCAAAGAAGCTCCTAGAGAGAGCGTCAGCCTTGACATTCTTAGTGCCAGGAAGAAAAGAGACCACAAAATCAAAACGTGTAAAAAACAAGGCCCACCTAGCCTGTCTAGGGTTCAAGCGTTTGGCCGACTCCAGGTAAATCAAATTCTTGTGGTCAGTGAGGACCACGACTTGATGTTTAGCTCCCTCCAACCAATGTCTCCACTCCTCAAATGCCCATTTCATGGCTAACAGTTCCCGATTTCCCACATCATAGTTACGTTTAGATTGAGAGAACGTTCGGGAAAAGAAAGCACAGGGGTTCATTTTAGATGTTACAGGATCCTTTTGGGACAAAACAGCTCCTGCACCAATCTCAGAAGCGTCCACCTCTACCTGGAACGGGAGTGAGACATCAGGTTGCCGCAAAACCGGGGCAGAAGTGAATCTTCGCTTCAGCTCCTGAAAGGAAGAAACAGCCTCCGGAGACCAATTCAACACATCAGCACCCTTCTTAGTCAGATCAGTCAATGGCTTGGCAATACTAGAAAATTTTGCTATAAATTTCCGATAAAAATTAGCAAAACCCAAAAACTTCTGGAGGGCCTTCAAAGAAGTGGGCTGAACCCAATCATAAATGGCCTGTACCTTGGCCGGGTCCATTTCAATAGTTGACGGAGACAAAATAAATCCCAAAAAGAAATCCTCTGTACCCCAAAAAGGCATTTCGATCCTTTGACATACAGGGAATTCTCCCTCAAGATCCGGGACACAGTCCGAACATGTTCCACATGAGAATCCCAATCCTTGGAGAAGATCAAAATATCATCCAGATAGATAATCAAAAATTTATCCACAAAGTCTCGGAAAATGTCATTCATGAAGCACTGGAAGACAAGGGGCATTAGTGATCCCAAAAGGCATCACCAGGTACTCAAAATGTCTCTCCGGAGTATTAAAAGCTGTCTTCCATTCATCCCCATGCTTAATGCGGATAAGATTATACGCCCCCCTGAGGTCAAGCTTGGTAAACCAGCAAGCACCTTTAACTCTGGAGAATAGATCCGAAATCAGGGGTAACGGATACTGATATTTAATAGTAATTTTGTTGAGGGCACGATAATCAATACAAGGCCTTAATGAACCATCCTTTTTGGCCACAAAAAAAAAACCGGCACCTAAGGGTGAAGAGGATGGTCTAATATGACCCTTCTCCAACGCCTCCTTAATATAGGATCGCATAGCCTCGTGCTCGGGTACAGATAAATTGAAGAGCCGACCCTTGGGAAATTTACACCCCGGGCTCAGTTCAATTGCACAGTCATAACTCCTATGAGGAGGCAAAGACGCAGACTCATTCTCACTAAATACATCATAAAAGTCCGCCAAATAGTCAGGAACATCATGCGACTGAGGAGAGGTGGAAAAAAACGGAACCTCACTAAGGGCACAACGACAACCCCAACTCACCACAGACACAAATTTCCAATCCAAAACTGGATTATGAATTTGCAACCAGGGAAACTCCAGAACAATGCTATCATGTAAATTATGCAACACCAAAAATCTGCAATTTTCTTGATGGTCTGGGGCGACCCGCATTACCACCTGGGTCCAAAACTGAGGTTTATTTTTCGCCAAAGGAGTAGCATCAATCCCCCTCAAAGGGATAGGCGTCCGCAGAGGTGTCATCGGAAATCCACAACCTTTAGCAAAATCCAAGTCCATTAGGTTCAGGGCTGCTCCCGAATCCACAAAAGCCTTGGCGGAAAATGTGGACAGGGAGCAGATCAGAGTAATTGCCAGAAGAAACTTAGGTTGAACACCACCCACAGAAAACGTGTGTGAAAAACATTTCTCTCATTTAGGACAGACAGAAATAATATGCGAGGCATCTCCACAAGAAAAACACAGCTTATTACGCCTTCTGAACTCCTGACATTGCTCCCTGGACAAAACTCTATCACATTGCATAGGTTCAGACACTTGTTCAACAGGTGGCAACACCTCTCGTGCAGTCCTGCGTTCACGTAAACGCCGATCAACCTGAATGGCTAATGACATAGAATCGTCCAGACCAGAGGGAACAGGAAATCCCACCATAGTATCTTTTACGGCTTCTGACAAACCCTTCCGAAAGAGAGCTGCCAAGGCATTATCATTCCAGGTAGTAAGGACCGCCCACTTTCGGAATTTTTGACAGTACAATTCTGCAGAATCTCGACCCTGGCTCAATGCCAACAGGGTCTTTTCAGCCTGATCAATAGCATTAGGTTCGTCATACAACAACCCCAAGGCTTGAAAAAATGCATTCACATTAGTCAGAATAGGATCATCTGGTTTCAAAGAAAACGCCCAATCCTGGGGATCGCCACGCAGCAAAGAGATGACAATTTTAACTTGCTGCGCGGAGCTCCCTGACGAGTTAGGCTTCAAGGCAAAAAATAATTTGCAATTATTTTTGAAATTCAAAAATTTAGACCGATCCCCAAAAAACACATCAGGAGTAGGGATCTTTGGTTCAGCAGCATGTGAATGAGCAAGGTAGGCGGAAATTCCCCGCACTTCCACAGCGAGCTGCTCCACACGATCAGACAAGTGCTTTATCTCCATTGAGAGAAAAAATATTCCCCCTACGGCCTCAGAGATATAGAGGAAAAAATATACACACTTTTTTTTTTTTTTTACAATTCTTTCCTGCTATTGAGTACCCTAGGATCTGCGGTATGGCTGGTGATTCTGTTCTGAATGAGTCACCGTAGGAGGCAAAAACAGAAATACTAGCTGAGTTCAGAAAACCAGAGAAGTTGGTGGCTATCGGATTGCAGACCCCTGAACCTATCAACAACAACTAGCAGTAGCCGTGGGGGGTTCCTACGGTGCCCTAGACCCCTCAATCACAGCCGGAGAACTACATAGCCTAAAGACAGAAAGGGAAATCTAAACTGCCCCAGAGCAGACCCCAAAGCAATAGGCAGCCCCCAACATATAATGACGGTGAAGCAAGATGAAAAAACACTCACACAGATAGAAAGATAGGCTGAGCAAATGATGGGGCCCAAGCTAACTAAATAGGACAGGATAGAAAAGCTGCTGTCTGCAATCCACCAAAACCCTATCAAAACAAGAGCCAACAGACTGATAGGGAAAAAAGCCCTGAAGACGCTAGGCTTCAAAAAGACTATATATCAGTACTCAGGTATTTTCTGAAGACAGAGCAAAAAGGAATTCAGCTCATCCCAGCAGGGAATGGCAGAAATCCAGAAAAACAAGGCAAAACAAAACCAAAACACAAATGCAAAAAGCAGAGCAGAAAACTTAGCTTTTGAGGAGCAGGAATCAGATTGGTCTCCTAGGATCCCTCAGAGAGATCACCAGCAAGGCAGAAGGGCGTCGGCTTCCTTATATTCAGTCAGCAATTCCAGTCACCCAGTCATCATAATCCTGCTCAGGTGCTTGGTAATCAGCCTCACTACCTTCCTTCACCAGAAGAGGGAGTTCATCAGACCTCAATGGTGAAGGGGAAAATGAACTCACAACAGGAAGCCCAGTCTCTTGCACCTCCGGCTAAGCCGGTGGATAAACTTTTCGTGCCAGCTCAGTTTCATCTCAAGGTCCTCCGAGAGTTCCATGACTCAGTTTTGGGTGGACATCCAGGGATCTCTGCTACCCGGAAGGCCATTGCTAGAGTGTTCTGGTGGTCTTCTTTAGCCTCTGATGTTGGGGAATATGTGTCTGCATGTGATGTTTGTGCCCGTGCAAAAACCCCCCCATAAGCGGCCGGCCGGGGAATTGGTACCACTGCCAATTCCTGAGAGACCATGGACACATTTGTCCATGGATTTCATCACCAACCTTCCCCCCTCCAAGGGTAATACCATCGTTTGGGTTGTGGTGGACAGGTTTAGTAAGCAGGCACATTTTGTACCTTTGGCAGCTCTACCTAATGCGGAAACATTGTCCAGATTTTTTGTTGAGCATGTGGTGCGGTTGAATGGGGTGTGTGGTGTCTGATAGAGGAGTGCAATCTGTTTCCAGATTTTGGAGGGCTTTTTGTAAGAGGTTGGGTATTGGTCTGTCATTTTCATCTGCTTATCATCCAGAGTCTAATGGGCAGACCGAGTGGGCCAATCAGTCTCTGGAGCAAATTCTGCGTTGCTTGACCTCAGCCCGACAGGATGATCGGTGTTCTGTGTTACCGTTGGCAGAGTTTGCATTTAACAACCGCATTAACCAGTCTACGGGTACATCTCCCTTTTTCTGCAACTATGGGTTTCATCCACATTTTGGAGAATTTTCCCATTTGAATTCTGGGTGTCCTGGGGCGGATGAGGCGATCAAGCGGTTGGAGGAGGTATGGCGGGAGGTCCAGAGTAACATTACTAAGGCTCAGGATAAATTTAAATTTTTTGCAGACAAAAAATGATCCGCGGGACCAGTGTTTCAGGTTGGGGATAAGGTATGGTTATCCACCAAGAATATAAGGCTCAAGGTCCCCTACGCGAAGCTTGGACCCAAGTTTATAGGTCCCTATGAAATTACCGAAGCAGTTAACTCGGTGGCTTTTCAGTTGCGTCTCCCACCATCTCTGCGGATCCCAAATATTTTCCATAGGGCCCTTTTGAAACCTGTGAGGTCTGGTGGGGAGGGACCATCAGCTTGCCTACCACCGGTTTTGGTAGACGGGCAGACCGAGTACGAGGTGGAACAAATTGTTGACTCCAGGTTGGTCCGCCATGCCCTTCAATATCTGGTCCATTGGAAAGGCTACTGTCCGGAGGAACGCTCGTGGGTTCCTGCTCGATCAGTTCATGCGGATCGGTTGGTCCGGGCCTTTCACGCCAAGTATCCTGAGAAACCTGGGGGTCCGGTGGCCCCCCATTGTGAGGGGGGTACTGTCATGATCGTGGGTTAGAAGAAGGACCCTGCCTAGAAGTTCTAAGCGCAAGGCCGGGGCCCAGTCCCCGAGGTTGTATGGACACTAATGGTTCTGCAGCAGACACCTGTGAAGTAGTGGGCTGTAAATGCACTACTCCCATCTAAGACTTGGGGACACAACAGCAACACGGATACAGAGCCAGGACTCAGGAGTAGAGAGTCCCCCGAAGCAGGCTACAGCTGTCTGCCGTACAAGTAGAGTTCTTGGGAACATCTGTCTAGAGGAACTCCAGTGTAACTCAGTACTAGGAGATCTTCACACTTAAAGGCGCTATAGAGGAGATGTTAAGAAAAGGCACATAAGTTGGCAGAGTGTTGGAAGGGAGCATTCCATCTTGCCTGGAGGTTGACTGAGTCCCTGACCCGGAGGACACGGCACAGAAGCGGGCACTACAGACTGTGAGTAAAGCTTTGGAACTACATGCCCTGGTGTCCTCCATTCCTTCCTGCATCCGTCCGCCTGGCACTGCTACATCCCCTGCGCCAATCACTACACCATCTAAGTGTCTCTTCACCTATCCTGCCCTGGGACAACAGCCCTGCCTGTGGAGGGCTATAACATCTTTGCTGCACCATACCATCAGTCCCAGTGGATCTGCATGCAGCGTCGGCTTAACACCTCCCTTGCCGAACACCACAGGTGGCGTCACAAACTATTCATCTAACTACATTCCACCATTCACATATTCCTATTACTTGGGCACCCAGGGCTACGGTCCGGGTCACCGCTGCTGTTACACATCCCACTGATACCGGCCCGGTACTGAGTACCCCACGGCCCTGGGATGGCGACCCATATGACAAAGTACAAGGTGTATATAGTATTGGGGAGAATTTGAATCTCCCTAGGGATTTTAGGAGGCTGAACTATTATCTCAGGCCCACTATAGATTACACCTCAATTTAACAGGCTGAAATTGGCTGGTGTATGACAAAGTACAAGGTGTATATAGTATTGGGGAGAATTTGAATCTCCCTAGAGATTTTACAAGGCTGACAAAGATGCTCTCAGTCCAAGTATGGCAGCAGGCAGCCTAATGCTGCACACAAAAATGTGGAAAAATGAACGCTTGGTAACTGTGCAGAAAAGAGGAAGAAAAGTATTTTTTCTTTTAAAAAAGCAGTTTGCACAGCAGTGTGCAAACAGCAATGCACCTATCAGGGAGCCTAATAACCAACAGAGCTGATGCACAAAAATATAGCCTCCCCTGTCACTGCACACAAACCGTTTTGTTGTACAGTGAAAATCGCTACCAGCAGAAGCAGTTTTTTTGTTCATCTTCCCTGCCTAAAGCTCTCCCTTATTCAGAATCAGCAGCAGCAACCTCTCCCTATGCTAAGATCGGCAGAAGTAAGATGGCGGTCGGCGTGCACGCCCTTTTATAGACCCTGTGACGCTATACAAAGCAAGCCAATCACTTGCATGCCCTTCTCAAAGATGGTGGTGACCGCTGCCCATGTCATCGCATTGCCCACAGTGTGCGTCCTCCATCATTGGCTGAAAAAGGGTGCTGGAAGCATCATTTGAAGCGCGACTTTGGTGCTCTAGTCGCTGACCTCATGGCCGACCTCACGCTATGGTCGGGTTTCGTTTCATGAAACCCGACTTTAGCGAAAATCGGCGACTTATGAATTTGACCGACCCGTTTCGCTCAACTCTACTAATAACAGATCTGTTTAGGGTGGCCTATCATGTTCCCTAATAAAAGTTATTTTTACATATAGCCTATTCTCTACTTCTCTGAACATTATTCACCATTAAGCTCTAGCGTACCCAACAGCCTCATGCAGCCTTTATCTACCTCCCATTTCCTCAAGATCATTGGACCATCACTGTACTGTAACTAAGCACCTGTATTTTGTGTCACCCCCCACCTTATTGTAGATTGTAAGCTCTGAAGAGTAGGATTGTCATAATTTTTGCGTAAATTGTTTATCATAAACTTTGTAACTTTTGACTGTTTTATATGAACTGCTGACTTGTAAAGCTCTGTGGAACATGTTTGTACTATATAAATAAAGGTTATTAATAGATTAAAGATGGAGAAGATCAAGCTCTTAGCTTTGGCATATGTAGAAGGAAATAATCTTTTACATGAGAACAACTGCACAAACGAGGGCTGGCTGCTATGCTAACAGAGGGCGGAG
The DNA here is from genome assembly GCF_039654945.1 of Dendrobates tinctorius. Classification (NCBI taxonomy): domain Eukaryota; kingdom Metazoa; phylum Chordata; class Amphibia; order Anura; family Dendrobatidae; genus Dendrobates; species Dendrobates tinctorius. The sequence continues at coordinate 49,948,306 of NW_027361683.1, forward strand.
TAGGGTGAAGCGAAAAGCTGCTGGACTGTGAGAGTGGTGCAGAGAGGCAGACATGTTAGGCTAAGTGCACACGTACCGGAACTCTCGCGGAAATTACCGCGAGAATTCCGGAATTCCAGTCCGCGGGAAAATCGCATTTTAAATTCCCGCGATTTTCCCACGGAAAAACTAGCATTTTGCAAGCGTATTTAGCTTGCAAAATGCTAGCGTTCTCCAAGCGATCTGTAGCATCGCTTGGAGAACTGATTGACAGGTTGGTCACACTTGTCAAACATAGTGTTTGACGAGTGTGACCAACTTTTTACTACTGAGGCCGCCTATGCAGCATCAGTAGTAAAAGAATGTAAAAAAAAAATAAAAAATAGTGTTATTCTCACCCTCCGACGTCCCGCGCATCCGTTCCCAGTAATCCTTTGCGAAAATGCCCGCGATGACGTCCCGCGATCCCGCGAGAACGGACGCCATCGCGGGCATTTTCGCAAAGGACTACTGGGAACGAGAGCGTGAAGAGAAGCGGGAAGACTGCGCGGGACGTCGGAGGGTGAGAATAACAATATTTTTTATTTTTAAATTCTATTTTTTACAGGGATATGGTACCCAAAGCCCGGAGGACAGTCTCCTCTCCTCTGGACCGTGGGTACCATCCGCAAATGTTCTGCTTACTTTCCGCATGGTGTGCACAGCCACATGCGGAAAGTAAGCGGAACAATGCATTCCTATGGGTGCGGGATCGCCGCGATTCCGCAAATTAATGAGCATGCTGCGGTTTTTACAGTGAAGCGATTCCGCCGCGGTAAAAACCGCAGCATTAGTACAGCATTGCGGAATCCCATAGGAATGCATGGGATGCTTATTTTTCACGTTTTCGCAGCAAAATCGCGCGGTTAAAACCGCCGCGGAAACGCGAAAAAAACGCCACGTGTGAACTCAGCCTTACAGTGGATTGAGAAAGATGGGTTGTGCTTGGTACCTGAGATCAGTCAAAAACAGCAGGCATGTCCACTTCCATATCAGCAAATGGGCTGTTTCTCACCCCAACTGCAGGTAAATAAGTGGAGGTTCTGCGGCCGGAGACCTGTGTGACAGTACCTGCCACAGTGAGGGAGGAGGAAGAATCAGAAAATGTGGTTGATGGGATGGACAATGATTAGTGATGCCTGCTAGTCTGCATTTTAGCACAGTGAGATTCCCGTGTTAACACATTTTGATCGTACATGTGACAGTTCATGCATGTAGTAGTCAAATGGTTGCATTTTGTAACTCTACTCTGTAATTTTTAACAAAGTTGGCAGATAATGTAATTTGTGTCCTTTTTGGCAGTCTGAAAATGAGACCCAAGGTAGGCATCTGCAGGCCCGTGAATGCTGCTGGCCACTGAGAGATTGGGGATGAGGTTGCATTGCTTGTCGTGGTTGCATAACTCTGTGTCTGCAGGAAGCCGCAACATTACCTGCTCCACCCCCTCTGCTGAGCTGCTCAGCTGCATGCCTCTGAGTTTACACCAAGTGGGATCTACTACCTCATTGTCTTCCTCTCTGTTCTCCCAATCCTCTCCCTGAGAGTCGCCCTCCTCCTCTTCCTGCCTTGACAGGACAGTCCGCGTGCTACTCAAGTATCTGAGTCTCATCATGATCACCTCCACCCCCCGGTGTTAAGATCTGTTAATGAGGGTTTGGATTCTGCTCAAACCCTACTTCTTCTGGCCCTAGATGAAACTAAAAAAAAAAATTGGGCATCGGTGCAGATGATTTCCTTCTCTTGACTCTGTGAATCTTTGGAGTATACTTCCGATGCCCATGGCATGCAATGTACGAACAGAATCGCAGACTCAGCCATCTGTGGTTCCCTACAGTCAATTGGGCTGTTGGAGAATTGTGATGTGGGGAAAACAAGGGTAATTGGGGTGCCACCTTTGAGGACTGTACTGTGTGTTATGTTGTAAGACAGCCAGGATGGTATTCATGGCAACAAGCCGTACTGTTCCCACACCCTGGTGCCCCACAGATAGAATACAGTGTCCCTTCTTTTGCAGGTGCAGTGTGCACAGTAATACATTTACATTCACTGTCAGGTTCTGTCATTCCAGCTCCGTGATTCCGAGCTCCACAAAACATCTCAGAGTCACAGTTCTTTTCCAACAGTTGAACTTTACTAATCAATAAGACATTCATTTATCTTTCCCTGCTGTTCTGGCAGCCTCTATCCTCTCTATCAGCTCTGTCTCCCTTCTCCCAGCAATCCTTGCCGTATCTTTGGACAGTCCATGTTCCATCTGTGCCTTCAGTGTAACCCGCTCCCTGTTAGCCCCTTGTCCAGTTCCAATAGGGAATGGTGCCAGGAACACCATCTCGGCTGCTCCCGCCCCTGGTCGTAGACCCCGGATCCTTCTTGGGGATGGCCCTTTTGAGCTGGTGCCCGACTGCACAATTCTCCACCTGGGAGTGCCATAGCAGCTTTATCCCCCCAGCTGGCCATCTGCTTCACTACTCCTCACACCTTACCCTGGGCAAGACTGCCCAGACTTCTGCCTCCTATACAAGAAGTGTCTCTCCTATGTCCCTATGACTCTGCACTGCCCTTCCCTGTAGCTCCTCCCAGCTGCTAAACCCCTATTCTAATTAACACTCCTATTCTATTCTGTCCTCTATGATGCCCCCACTATTCTAATTCCCCTATGGTACTATACCATTTCCTGATCTATCAATAAGCCTATGCAAAGTACATGACAAATACATCACATTACAGTACACACAATGCAAGAACATTAGTGAACGACGAGGTGCCGCATGTAATATGTGAATAGTGTCCAGGCGAGAGGAGGCAAGTGAAGGTCCCCCGCCACCTCCTTACAATGTTAACCCCTTAAGCCCCAAGGGTGGTTTGCACGTTAATGACCAGGCCAATTTTTACAATTCTGACCACTGTCCCTTTATGAGGTAATAACTCTGAAACGCTTCCATGGATAACGGTGATTCTGACAATGTTTTCTCGCGACATATTGTACTTCATGATAGTGGTAAAATTTCATTCAAATAACTTGCGTTTATTTGTGAAAAAAACGGAAATTTGGCAAAAATTTTGAAAATTTCGCAATTTTTCAACTTTGAATTTTTATGCCCTTAAATCACAGAGATATAGCACACAAAAAACTGAATAAGTAACATTTCCCACATGTTTACTTTACATCAGCACAATTTTGAAACCAAAATTTTTTTTTGTTAGGAAGTTATAAGGGTTAAAAGTTGACCAGCGATTTCTCATTTTTGCAACACCATTTTATTTTTACGGACCACATCACATTTGAAGCCACTTTGAGGGGTCTATATGATAGAAAATACCCAAAAGTGACACCATTCTAAAAACTGCACCCCTTAAGGTGCTCAAAACCACATTCAAGAAGTTTATTAACCCTTTAGGTGTGTCACAGGAATTTTTTCAATATTTAAAAAAAAAAATGAACATTTAACTTTTTTTCACTAAAAAAATACTTCAGGTTCAATTTTTTTTAATTTACCAAGGGTAACAGGAGAAATTGGAAGCAAAAGTTATTGTGCAATTTGTCCTGAGTACGCCGATACCTCATATATGTGGGGGGGAACCACTGTTTCGGCGCATGGCAGACCTCAGCAGGGAAAGAGTGCCATTTGACTTTTTCAATGCAAAATTGGCTGGAATTCAGATCGGACGCCATGTCGTGTTTGGAGAGCCCCTGATGTAGCTAAACAGTGGAAACCCCCCAAGTGACCCCATTTTGGAAACTAGACCCCCCAAGGAACTTATCTAGATATGTGGTGAGAACTTTGAACCCACAAGGGCTTCACAGAAGATTATAACGTACAGCGGTACAATTAAAAAATCATATTTTTTCCACAAAAATGATCTTTTCACCCCCAATTTTTATTTTTCCAAGGGTAATAGGTCCCTAAAAGCTATTGTGCAATTTGTCCTGAGTACATTGATACCCCATATGTGGGTGTAAATGACTATTTGGGCGCATGGCAGAGCTCGGAAGGGAAGCAGCGCCATTTGAAGTTTTTGGCTGGAATTGAGATCGGACACCATGTCGCGTTTGGAAAGCCCCTGATGTACCAAAACAGTAGAAACCCCCCACAAATGACACCATTTTGGAAACTAGACCCCCCAAGGAACTTATCTAGATGTGTGGTGAGAGCTTTGAACCCACAAGGGCTTCACAGAAGTTTATAACGCCCGTGCGTGAAAATACAAAAATCGTATTTTTTCCACAAACATGATCTTTTAGTCACCAATTTTTTCATTTTTCCAAGGGTACAAGGAGAAACTGGACCCCAAAAGTTGTTGTCCAATTTGTCCTGAGTACGCTGATACCTCATATGTGGGAGAAAACTACTGTATGGACACACGTTGGGGCTCGGAAGAGAAGTAGTGACGTTTTGGAATGCAGACATTGATGGAATGGTCTGCGAGTGTCATGTTGCTTTTGGAGAGCTCCTGATGTACCTAAACAGTGGAAACCCCCCACAAGTGACCCCATTTTGGAAACTAGATCCCCTAAGGAACTTATTTAGATGTGTGGTGAGCACTTTGAACCCCCCCAGTGCTTCACAGAAGTTTATAACGACCGGGCGTGAAAATAAAAATATCGTATTTTTTAAACAAACATCATCTTTTAGTACCCATTTTTTTTATTTTCCCAAGGGTAACAGGATAAATTGGACCCCAAAAGTTGTTGTCCAATTTGTCCTGAGTACGCTGACACCCCATATGTGGGAGAAAACTACTGTATGGGCACACGTCGGGGCTCGGAAGGGAAGTATTGACGTTTTGGAATGCAGACTTTGATGGAATGGTCTGCGGGTGTCATGTTGCCTTTGGAGAGCCCCTAATGTACCTAAACAGTGGAAACCCCCCACAAATGACCCCATTTTGGAAACTAGACCCCCTAAGGAACTTATCTAGATGTGTGATGAGAACTTTGAACCCCCAAGGGCTTCACAGAAGTATATAATGCACAGGCATGAAAATAAAAAAATCGTATTTTTTCCACAAACATGATCAATTAGTCCCCAATTTTTTTATTTTCCCAAGGTTAACAGGAGAAATTGGAACCCAAAAGTTGTTGTCCAATTTGTCCTGAGTACGCTGATACCTCATATGTGGGAGAAAACTACTGTATGTGCACACGTCGGGGCTCGGAAGGGAAGTAGTGATGTTTTGGAATGCAGACTTTGATGGATTGGTCTGCGGGTGTCATGTGCATTTGGAGAGCCCCTGATGTACCTAAACTATTGAAACTCCCCACAAGTGACACCATTTTGGAAACTAGACCCCCCACGGAACTTATCTGGATGTGTGGTGAGCACTTTGAACCCCCAAGTGCTTCACAGAAGTTTATAACGCCTGGGCGTGAAAATAAAAAAATCATTTTTTTCCACAAAAATGATATTTTTGCCCCCAATTTTTTATTTTCCTAAGGGTAACAGGAGAAATTGGACCCCAAAAGTTGTTTTGCAATTTGTCCTGAGTATGCTGATACCCTATATGTGGGGGTAAAACACTGTTTGGGCGCATGGCAGAGTTTGGAAGGGAAGGAGCACCATTTGACTTTTTCAATGCAGAATTGGCTGGAATTGAGATCAGACACCATGTTGCATTTGGAGAGCACCTGATGTGCCCAAACAGTGGAAACCCCCAATTATAACTCCAAGCCTAACCCCAACACACCCCTAACCCTAATCTGAGCCCTAACCCTAGCCCTAACCCTAGCCCTAACCCTAACCCTAACCCTAGCCCTAACCCCAACCCTAACCCTAATGGGAAAATGGAAATAAATACTTTTTTTTAAAATTTTATTATTTTTCCCTAAGGGGGTGATAACGGGGGGTTTGATTTACTATTTATGGCGGTTTTTATGTTTGGCGGCTGTCGCACGCTAAAAGACGCTTTTTATTGTAAAAATAGTTTTTGCATCACCACATATTGAGAGCTATAATTTTTCCGTATTTTGACCCACCGAGTCATGTGAGGTCTTATTCTTTGCGGGACGAGTTGACATTTTTATCGGTAACATTTTTGGGCACGTGACATTTTTTGATCGCTTTTTATTCTGATTTTTGGGACGCAGAATGAACAAAAACCAGCGTTTCATGAATTTCTTTTGGGGGGGTGCGTTTACACCGTTCCGCGTGCGGTAAAATTGATAAAGCGCTTTTATTCTTCGCATTGGTACGGTTACAGCGATACCTCATTTAGGTCTTTTTTTATGTTTTGTCGGTTTTTTGCAATGAAAACAATTTTATATAGAAAATAATTATTTTTGCATCGCTTTATTCTGCGAGCTATAACTTTTTTATTTTTTTGCAGATGATGCTGTATGGCAGCTCGTTTTTTGCGGGACAAGATGACGTTTTCAGCGGTACCATGGATATTTATATGCGTCTTTTTGATCGCGTGTTATTTCACTTTTTGTTTGGTGGTATGATAATAAAACATTATTTTTTGCTTCGTTTTTTATTTTTATTTTTTAAGGGGTTCGCTAAAGGGGTTAACTAATGGGACAGTTTTATAGGGCGGGTCGCTACGGATGCGGTGATACCAAATATGTGTACTTTTATTGTTTTGTTTTGTTTTTATTTTCAAAAAATGAATTTATTGGGGAATATTTTTTTTTTTTTACTAATTTTTTTAGCGATTTTTTTAAAATTATTTTTACACTTTTTTTTTTTTTTACTTTATTACATAGTCCCAGGTGGGACATCACTGTTCTGTGACAGATCGCTGATCTGTCACATCACAGATCACTGTGACAGATCAGCAATCTGTCACAGGCAGTTCTGCAGACTTCCTCATGCCTGCGCTTTGCAGGCAGTGAGGAAGTCAGCTCCCTACAGGCCCCCGAAGGCCCCCGTCGCCATCTTGGATCCGGGGGCCTGTAGGGAAAGAGCCCCCCGCAGCAGCGCTGCACATTGCGCTGCCGTGGGGGGCTCAGGGAAGCACGGAGGGAGTCCCCTCCCTGCCGAAGCTTCCCTTTAACTCCCGGTACACCGCGATCGTGTTTGATCGCGGTGTACAAGGGGTTAATGTGTCGGGGGCGGTCCGTGACCGCCCCTGACACATTGTGCCGGGTGTCAGCTGTGATAATCAGCTGACACCCGGCCGCGATCAGCGGCGCTCACCAGGTGGGCGCGGCTGATCGCATTAGACGTACTATCCCGTCCTTGGGAATTAAGTCCCAGGGCACATGGACGGGATAGTACGTCTAATGGCAGAAAGGGGTTAAGGTGGAGGAAGAGAAGCAGAGGCCACTTGATGCAGTGCTTGCCATCTACTGGGGCACATGTTCATTCTGGCCCTCATCTACAAAGCATACCACTTTGCGGCTGCCAAAGAGAGGTTGTGGAGTAGCTTCTCCAGTAATAGAAGTTGTAAAAATGCTTTGCAATTGCTCACTGCAGCAAAATAAACCTACTTCTCATCTCTCATATCATACCTGTTTCACACCCCTAAACAGCTGTTCAGTACTGTAAATTCTCTCCTACCTCCACCAACTCCCCCTCCCTCTCCTCTCATCTCAGCTGAAGACTTTCTCACCACCTGTGTACTTGACCCAATAGCGTTCCACATCATACCAAACCTTACCACAGTCTTCATCTCAAGCCTATCCCACCATTCCTGGTGGGAATTACTGTTTAGGCCTTCTCTGTTCATCTCTTCTGGGCCTTCCTCTGATCCCTTCGCCAGAGTACTTCCCAGTCCCACTCTCTCACATCCTCATACTCAAAAGGACATACCAAGGCCACTGCATACCATTGTTTCATGCAGTCCAATTTGACAAACTCCCCAATTTCACCTGGGTACGGATTATGGAGCCAGGGAGGCAAATATTTTCACTTTACTACGTCGTGGCTCACGTACATTCATGCTCGGTCCAGAAACCCAAACCTTCTCTTTATAACGAACTCCACAACTCGGCCTCTGGTTTGGGCATTCTCCACAGTCTCTTGATTGGGCACTATTGGAATTTTCTAGCCCCCTCCAGATAGAGATCATTCCTTTTTTTTTTGTGCCACTAAGTTGTCCATCTCTGTCAAGCACCTCATATTGTCCCTAAAAAAACAAACCATCATGCAGCTCTGTCAGTGGAAAAATAAAAAATGTATAACCCCCAGAATAAAGTGATGCAAAAATAATTCTTTTTTCTGTAAAATAATTTTTATTGTGTAAAAATGGCAAAACATATAAAAAGATATAACTGTAGTATCGCTGTAATCATACTGAGAAGTAGAATAAAGTTGCATTATCAATTTTACCACACGTGGATCGGCATAAAAAAAACAAAATACAATTCCTGAATTGCTGTCTTTTGTTCATTCTTTCTCACAAATATCGGAATAGATAGCGATCAAAAAAATCTAATGTGCTCGAAAATGACACCAGTAAAAACGTCCACTTGTCCCACAAAAAACAAACCCTCATATGACTATCAGGCGAAATAAGGAAAAATTATTGTTATTAATATATAGGGATGCAAAAACTTGTTTTTGCAATGAAAAGCATCTCAGTGTGTGCCAGTAGCCAAACATAAAAACCCAATATAAATCTGATATCGCTGTAATCGCACCGACCTGAAGAATAAAGTCTTCTAATCACTTAAACCGCACGATTAACAGCGTAAAAAATAAGTACAACCAATTCTTCACCTGCTGTTTTGATTTTTTTTTTCATTTTGTCTCCCAAGAATCACAGTAAAGCTTAGCTCACATTTATTGTGCACTATTATGCTGAGGGCTTACACTGGAGTTTCTATGTAAATCTCTGAAATACGTGATTCAGACAAAACCCATGGCTGAATATTCCCTATAATGAGGCAAATGTAGGCTTTGTGGATGGTGTCTGACCTGCAACCAGGCAGTGGCCGTCTTTTTAGGGGTGGATAAAAGCAACAGTTTTCTGCACTTCTGAAAAGAAGGACAACACTGAACAGAGGCCAGATGAAGACCAAAGTAACATGTCATGAATTATTGTGAATGGCTTATCAGGAGTTTCATCTCAATCATGTCACTTGGAGATTTAGATGCAAACCCCAATTTAAGTGCTCAGAGTACCCAGTACTGGTGACTACAATGAACTGGGCACTGCAATGGCAGTTTGAAATTTTCACTCAACAACATTCACTGCTGTTTGTTTCTGGAAAACACACATGGAGTCAAAATGATCACTACACCTGTAGATATAGGGGTATAATTTTCAAAATGCGGTCACGTAAGGGGCGATTCTGCTCTTATAGCACTTAGGGGCTCTGTATATGAAGTCTGCAAACTTTGCTAGCAAAATCTGCTTTCCAGGAGGCAAATAGCGCTCCATCACTCCTGAGTCTCGCCATGTGGCTAAGCAGCCCTGTAAATTGTGGAACACATTTTGCTGCCATTTTTACCAATTTCCCAGTGTGAAAATCTAAAATCTGGGGCAAAAACTGTTGGCATATGCAACAGAAGTGGACTTATTGTTTATGTAAAGGAGGACTTTACACTAGCTTGACAGCAGATGGCAATAGTGTGAAGTTAAATGTTTGCTGTATTGTGGTGAGGGCAGCTCTGTTGTTATTGCTAGTTTTACTTTGGCATTTGACTGTATTATACCAGCAGCCCGGCTGTGTGCTTCTGAATTCTTATCTCATGTTTACCCATAAGAAGTAAATGCTGTTTCTTGTGGATGGCTTACACAGTAAAATATCAGTATTTTTAGATGATACAAAACTATGTAAGGTAGTTAACACAAAGGAGGACAGTTTGCAACTACAGACAGATTTGAGTAAATTGGAGAATTTAGCTGAAAAATGGCAAATGAGGTTTAACACAGATAAGTGTAAGGTTATGCACATGGGAAGGAGAAACAGATGCTATAATTACTTACTAAATGGGAAACTGCTGGGGAAATCAGACATGGAAAAAGACTTAGGCATCTTAGTCAATAAGAAGCTAAATTGGAGTGACCAGTGTTAACAGCTGCCACCAAAGCAAATAGGGTCATGGGATGCATTAGAAGAGGTCTGGGGACATGAGATGAAAACATAATTCTCCCTCTGTACAAATCACTCGTCAGACCACACTTGGAGTATTGTGTGCAATTTTGGACACCGGTGCTCAAGAAAGACATTACTGAACTTGAAAGGGTTCAAAGGCGGGCTACTAAAATGATAAATGGCGTTGGTTCACTACAATACCCAGAAAGGTTATCAAAATTAGGTCTATTTACTCTAGAAAAGAGAAGACTTAGGGAGACCTAATATATATGTACAAGTATATCAGAGGGCAATACAGAGATCTCTCCAATGAACTGTTTGTACCAAGGACTGTGACAAGAACAAGGGGTCATTCTCTTCATTTGGAGGAAAGACAATTTCTGCACCAGCATAGAAGAGGGTTCTTCATGGTAAGAGCAGTGAGGCTCTGGAATTCTCTTCCTGAGGAAGTGGTTATGGCCAACTCACTGAATGAATATAAGAAAGGAATGGATGCTTTTCTTGTGAATAACAGTATAGAAGGTTACGAATAACAGAATATTATAGGTAGATGGTTGACCCAGCTTAGGGGAAGGAATTTTTTTCCCTATGGAGAAAATTGGCTTCTACTCTGTGGGTTTTTTGCCTTCCCCAGGATCAACAATGCAGAACAGCTGCACTAAAAATAGGCTGAACTAGATGGACATAAGGTCTTCCTTCAGCCTTCAAAACTATGTTACTATGTTACTATGTTAAAGCATGGAATGACAAAATCATGGAAGTGCTTACAAATGAAAATTTTCAAAGAAGCAAAACTGATCCTTGCTTGTACACAAAAAGCCTGATGAATAGATGAATTTATGTACTCGTATATGTAGACAACATTTTGATTTGTTCTGAACAAGAAAGGGATAAAGAAAACATTCTAAAAGTCCTGAAGCGACATTTCAAAATCAAAGGCTTGGGAAATATGAAACAGTACCTAGAAATACAGATAGAAAGAGAAGAAGACAGAAGTTTCCTACTGAATCAAAATCACATGATTCAAGACATAACAGAAAAATTTGGATTGAAGGATGCAAAAACAGTAAAGTCTCCAATGGGAACTAATTATCTTAAAGAGATGAATAGTGAGAAAAATATGCTACCCAATAATGAAGAGTACAGAACAGCAATAGCAAAATTACTGTATCTAGCAACTGTTGCAAGGCCAGGCATCGCAGCAGCAGTAGGAATCCTGAGTCCTGAGTAGAAAGGTGTCAAAACCAAATAAAGCTGACTGGAATAGAAGAGCAATGCGTTATTTGAAAGGAACCAGCAGAGTTAAGCTCAAACTACTCACAAGTGATAATTGCATTTTAACAGGATATGTTGATGCAGATTGGGCTGGAGATCCAACTGACAGAAGATCTACCAGTGGACATATTTTTTTTCCCTCAGGTGGACCAGTAAGTTGGACAAGTAAGAAACAGTCAATTGTGACACTGTCTTCAACAGAAGCAGAGTATGTTGCCCAGCATATTTAGAAAATTAGGAAGGGGAAAGGGAAATTTGTGCTCACCAAAATAGTCCTGTAAGCCGGTCGTGCCTAGGGATCAAATGGCTGACCACCATGTGTTGCAAACATGAAGAGAGAAGGAAGATCCGGCACTGGAGACTTAATAAAATCCACGATAAGTTTTATTCACATAATTTCATGATAAAACCATAAAGGGGAAAACAGACCCCCCACGCCTGACGCGTTTCGAACCTTACACCAGGTTCTTCCTCAGAGACATGAAACAAAACAGTTCACAAAATGATTATAAACATTCCTAATCAGCAGAGGGACTCCACACATGTGTATAATCAAAGAGGCAGACAACTAAGCCCACAAATCACTGGTGGAGTCACTCCCTTGCAAGAAGAAAGAAAAAAAAAAAGGAAAAGACCAATACAACAATGGACAAGACATAGAATAAATAAAAACATGTGCAATACACACGTATAAATGCATAAATACATAGCAACTATCAAATGACAAAAAAAAAAAAAAAAACCCCCCCCAAAAAAAAAAAAAAAAAATATAAAAAACAGCAAAAATCTCAGCACTCAATAGAAATACATAAGATCATTTCTATAATTTAGACCTTGCGGATATCGTGCATCAAGTGCAAGTATCCAGAAGGCTTCCCGACAGTGTAGTAAATGTTCCCAGTCACCCCCTCTGGGGGTTTCAATACCCGTTCTATTCCCTTAACTTTAAGACTGCATAAATTACCCTTGTGTATTTCAAGGAAATGTTTGGACAAGCCAGACACATTCCTACGACTGGACATAGACTCTGGATTAGAAGCGGTGATGTGCTCACTTAGTCTCCTCTTCAGGCTGCGTGTGGTACAGCCAATGTAATATAAACTGCACAATGTGCACTCTGCCATATACACTAAGTGTGTGGTGTTACAATTCATGTAGGTTTTAATTTTGTAGGTTTGTTGTGTACTAAAATTAACAAATCTATCTGTAATATCCATATAGCGGCACAAACCACACAATTTTTCACCACACTTATAATTGCCCAAGTAATTTAACCACGTAGGTTTAGTGCAATCAGACAAATACAATGAGGGGGACAAAAAATGACTCAAATTTTTAGCTCTCTTTGGAACACACCTATGTCCACCAGCCAATATCTGCGATAAGACTGGATCTTGATGCAGTAAGGGAAGATGTTTATTTATGATTTTAATAACACCCTTGTAATCTGAACTGAAAGCGGTAGAAAAAGTGGGAATATTTTTATTTTGATTAGTGTGTACCATGTCATTCTGCAATAAACTACTCCTAGTTTTGTTATCCACTTTCTTAATAGCCCTGTTTAACATCCAGATCTTATAACCCCTTTTTGATAGCCTGGTGCAAATTTTACGACGCTCGGATTCATAAAGAGCGTCATTAGAGCATGATCTTTTGGCACGGATTAATTCACCCAACGGTAAATTTCGTATCACATGTGGCGGGTGACAACTATCCGCATGCAATATGGCATTACCACTGGTATCTTTTCTATATAGGGAAGTATTTATATTCCCCGTTTTGACATCTCCCATAATTTTAACATCCAGATATGTGGCACAAATGCCATGTATTTCGTGGGTGAATTTAATATTCAAAGAATTAGTCCCAATATACTCAAAAAACGTAAGCATGCCAGGAGAGGGAGATACATCACAACGATCAAACCACAATAGGATCACGTCATCAATGTATCTCCCCCACCACAATACATTGTCTAAATAGGGATTATCCATAGTATATATATATTTGTTCTCCCAAAAGGACATATATAAGTTGGCCAGAGTAGGAGAGAATTTTGACCCCATCGGGCAGCCACACACCTGAAGATAGTACTTAGTGTCAAATTTGAAAAAATTGGTGTTCAAAAGATGTTGTAACGCCATAATGATAAATTTTTTAAGATCAGAACTGAAATTACTTTCTTCAGTCAAAATGGTGGAAACAGCAGATAGTGCCAAATCATGAGGTATACATGAATATAGAGCAACAACATCACATGTTATCCATGTGTGGTGAGGCCCCCATGCAACCTCCTGAAGTGCCTGCAGAAGCTGTTTGGTGTCTCTAATGTGACCTGGTGTTTTCAAAACCAAAGGTTGTAATTTTCTGTCTATCCACTTGGAGAGTTTTTCATTAACCCCTCCAATACCGGCCACTATGGGCCTGAAAGGTGGAGGAAACATGCCTTTATGAATTTTGGGTAAGGCGTGAAATACAGGACACACTGGTTTATCCACATATAAAAAATCAGCCATGCGCTTGTCCAATACTCCCAAAGCAAGACCCTCCTGCAAAATCACAGATAAACCCTGCTGAATACAGCTTGTAGGATCATTGTTGAGAGGATGATATGTATTAATATCAGATAACATGGATAAAATTTCATTGCGATATAGTAGTGAGTCTAGAATCACCACTGACCCCCCTTTGTCTGATTGGCGGACTACTATATGTTGGTTCTTACTTAGTAAATGAAGCGCATGCTGCTCAATTGCAGATAAATTCATACAAGACTGCACATCTGAATCCAACAGAGATTTAACATCACGTTCTATTGCCCTCTGGAAAGTATCCATAATGGGCACTCTAGATATCAGGGGATAAAAAGTGGGGTTAGATATCTGTACATTTGTGTCACATTGTACTGCTGTATGTTGATTTGTGTTCTCCAAACTAGACAACATGTCAAACAAAATTTGATCTCTAACAGGAGCAGCAAGTGGCAACAAATCAACATTGTTTGAACTCAAGGATGATATATCAGAAAATTGATTACCAATACCAGACTCAAGAGTAAAGAAATGTCTCTTAACTGTTAATAATCGCACGAATCGATTGACATCACATAATGTTTGAAACAAATCCCCTCTACATGTAGGAACAAAGGAAAGTCCTCTCTTCAAAACGTCGACGTCCACCTCGCCTTGTTTTCTTTGATCGTTTTTTGCATGTGATGTGACGTAAGAAGAAAGCATCAATATGGTCTGCGGAATGTGAATCATTGGAGGAAATAAACGGTAACATTGCTGCGTCTGATGAGTTTACAGTTATAAACATTTCAGCTACCATACTGAGTGAAGCTCAGCTGAGCGTTTTGAAGAGAGGACTTTCCTTTGTTCCTACATGTAGAGGGGATTTGTTTCAAACATTATGTGATGTCAATCGATTCGTGCGATTATTAACAGTTAAGAGACATTTCTTTACTCTTGAGTCTGGTATTGGTAATCAATTTTCTGATATATCATCCTTGAGTTCAAACAATGTTGATTTGTTGCCACTTGCTGCTCCTGTTAGAGATCAAATTTTGTTTGACATGTTGTCTAGTTTGGAGAACACAAATCAACATACAGCAGTACAATGTGACACAAATGTACAGATATCTAACCCCACTTTTTATCCCCTGATATCTAGAGTGCCCATTATGGATACTTTCCAGAGGGCAATAGAACGTGATGTTAAATCTCTGTTGGATTCAGATGTGCAGTCTTGTATGAATTTATCTGCAATTGAGCAGCATGCGCTTCATTTACTAAGTAAGAACCAACATATAGTAGTCCGCCAATCAGACAAAGGGGGGTCAGTGGTGATTCTAGACTCACTACTATATCGCAATGAAATTTTATCCATGTTATCTGATATTAATACATATCATCCTCTCAACAATGATCCTACAAGCTGTATTCAGCAGGGTTTATCTGTGATTTTGCAGGAGGGTCTTGCTTTGGGAGTATTGGACAAGCGCATGGCTGATTTTTTATATGTGGATAAACCAGTGTGTCCTGTATTTCACGCCTTACCCAAAATTCATAAAGGCGTGTTTCCTCCACCTTTCAGGCCCATAGTGGCCGGTATTGGAGGGGTTAATGAAAAACTCTCCGAGTGGATAGACAGAAAATTACAACCTTAGGTTTGGAAAACACCAGGTCACATTAGAGACACCAAACAGCTTCTGCAGGCACTTCAGGAGGTTGCATGGGGGCCTCACCACACATGGATAACATGTGATGTTGTTGCTCTATATTCATGTATACCTCATGATTTGGCACTATCTGCTGTTTCCACCATTTTGACTGAAGAAAGTAATTTCAGTTCTGATCTTAAAAAATTTATCATTATGGCGTTACAACATCTTTTGAACACCAATTTTTTCAAATTTGACACTAAGTACTATCTTCAGGTGTGTGGCTGCCCGATGGGGTCAAAATTCTCTCCTACTCTGGCCAACTTATATATGTCCTTTTGGAAGAACAAATATATATATACTATGGATAATCCCTATTTAGACAATGTATTGTGGTAGGGGAGATACATTGATGACGTGATCCTATTGTGGTTTGATCGTTGTGATGTATCTCCCTCTCCTGGCATGCTTAAGTTTTTTGAGTATATTGGGACTAATTCTTTGAATATTAAATTCACCCACGAAATACATGGCATTTGTGCCACATATCTGGATGTTAAAATTATGGGAGATGTCAAAACGGGGAATATAAATACTTCCCTATATAGAAAAGATACCAGTGGTAATGCCATATTGCATGCGGATAGTTGTCACCCGCCACATGTGATACGAAATTTACCGTTGGGTGAATTAATCCATGCCAAAAGATCATGCTCTAATGACGCTCTTTATGAATCCGAGCGTCGTAAAATTTGCACCAGGCTATCAAAAAAGGGGTTATAAGAACTGGATATTAAACAGGGCTATTAAGAAAGTGGATAACAAAACTAGGAGTAGTTTATTGCAGAATGACATGGTACACACTAATCAAAATAAAAATATTCCCACTTTTTCTACCGCTTTCAGTTCAGATTACAAGGGTGTTATTAAAATCATAAATAAACATCTTCCCTTACTGCATCAAGATCCAGTCTTATCGCAGATATTGGCTGGTGGACATAGGTGTGTTCCAAAGAGAGCTAAAAATTTGAGTCATTTTTTGTCCCCCTCATTGTATTTGTCTGATTGCACTAAACCTACGTGGTTAAATTACTTGGGCAATTATAAGTGTGGTGAAAAATTGTGTGGTTTGTGCCGCTATATGGATATTACAGATAGATTTGTTAATTTTAGTACACAACAAACCTACAAAATTAAAACCTACATGAATTGTAACACCACACATTTAGTGTATATGGCAGAGCGCACATTGTGCAGTTTATATTACATTGGCTGTACCACACGCAGCCTGAAAAGGAGACTAAGTGAGCACATCACTGCTTCTAATCCAGAGTCTATGTCCAGTCGTAGGAATGTGTCTGGCTTGTCCAAACATTTCCTTGAAATACACAAGGGTAATTTATGCAGTCTTAAAGTTAAGGGAATAGAACGGGTATTGAAACCCCCCAGGAGGGGGTGACTGGGAACATTTACTACACTGTCGGGAAGCCTTCTGGATACTTGCGCTTGATGCACGATATCCGCAAGGTCTAAATTATAGAAATGATCTTATGTATTTCTATTGAGTGCTGAGATTTTTGCTGTTTTTTATATTTTTTTTTTTTTTTTTTTTTTTTTGGGGGGGGGTTTTTTTTTGTTTGTCATTTGATAGTTGCTATGTATTTATGCATTTATACGTGTGTATTGCACATGTTTTTATTTATTCTATGTCCTGTCCATTGTTGTATTGGTCTTTTCCTTTTTTTTTTTTCTTTCTTCTTGCAAGGGAGTGACTCCACCAGTGATTTGAGGGCTTAGTTGTCTGCCTCTTTGATTATACACATGTGTGGAGTCCCTCTGCTGATTAGGAATGTTTATAATCATTTTGTGAACTGTTTTGTTTCATGTCTCTGAGGAAGAACCTGGTGTAAGGTTCGAAACGCGTCAGGCGTGGGGGGTCTGTTTTCTCCTTTATGGTTTTATCATGAAATTATGTGAATAAAACTTATCGTGGATTTTATTAAGTCTCCAGTGCCGGATCTTCCTTCTCTCTTTATGTTGCCCAGCACATGCAAGTCAAGAAGTTCTGTGGTTTAGACAATTGTTGACAGACTTAGGACAACCACAGTTGGAACCGACAAAATTGAAAGAGGACAATCAAGGATGTCTTGTTCTTGCTCAGATGGATAGAGTCAATCCAAGAACCAAGCATATTGATGTGAATTTTTTGAGAGATCATCAGGAACAAGATGGATAGAGTCAATCCAAGAACCAAGCATATTGATGTGAATTTTTTGAGAGATCATCAGGAACAAGGAGTATTGAAGTTAGAATATTGTCCTACTGAAGAAATGGCAGCAGACATCTTCACAAAGGCGTTGAATGCTGATAAACACCAGAGACTAATAAAAAAGTTGGGTTTGACTGAATAAGTCCTAAGGCTATGTGCACACGTAGTTTTCGGTGGTGCGGATTTTGCCGCATGGATTTTGGAAAAAACGCAGGTCAAAAAGATCTGCGGTTTAGGCTGCGGTTTAGCCCTGCGGTTTCACACCTCTACAATGGAGGAGATGTGAAACCGCAGCAGAATCCACACAAACAATTGACATGCTGCAGATTGTAACCCGCAGCAAATCCGCATGGAAAAATCCGTAGCATGTGCACAGCATTTTTGATTTTACCATTGGAAACAATGGTACTGTACAAAACAGCAGAAACTGCTGCCGACCCGCAGGGCCAGAAACGCTGCAGATCCGCAGCAGAATCTGCATCGTGTGCACATAGCCTTACTGTTGAGAAAGGGTGTTGGCATATGCAACAGAAATGGACTTATTGTTTATGTAAAGGATGACTTTACACTAGCCTGACAGCAGATGGCAATAGTGTGAAGTTAAATGCTTGCTGTATTGTGGAGAGGGCAGCTCTGTTGTTATTGTTAGTTTTACTTTGGCTTTTGACTGTATTATACCAGCAGCATGGCTGTGTGCTTCTGAATTCTTATCTCATGTTTACCCATAAGAAGTAAATGCTGTTTACTCAAGATAACTTGCTCAGTGAAGTTCTCCTGTGTACCAGTGGATTCTCAAAAGATGCACTCTGCTACAAAAACTACATTTTGGTGGTAAAAATGTAACTATTTTTTCTTCACTGTCAAATGGTATCAAATTCTGTGACACATCTGTGATTTCAATATGATCACTGCACCCTTACATGAATTCATTGAGAGGTGTAATTTGTAAAACAGGGTCACTTATGGGGGCTTCTGCTGTTCAAGCACCTCATGGGCTCTACCAATGAAACATGGCACCCTCAAACCAATCCAGCAAAATCTGAACTCCAATATAGTGGTTCTTCACTTTTGCGCTTTGCACTGTGCCTCAAAAGTAGTTTTTGACCACATATGGGTAGAGATGGGCAAACTGAACAGTACAGTTCGACATCCGTACCGAACACCTACTGTTTGGGCATGCACAACGAACACAGACTTCACAAGGAAGTCCGTGTTACTGTTCGGGTTCGGCCACCAGAACATCGGGTGTTTCTCACACTGTCATGGGCATAACAGCACAGCAAACACTGCTTCTGATCAACGGTAAAACTATTACCGCTGGTCAGACTGCTGTGGTTCCCACGCTGTCCAAATAATGTCCAGTGAGCCAGCAACTGTGATTGGAGGTAAAAAGTTTTTTTTTTTAATTATTTACTTTCCGCTCAGGCACCGAATGATAATAATAGTAATAATAATAATAAATTTTATTTCTATAGCGCCGACATATTCCGCAGCACTTTACATTTCGGAGGGGATTTGTACAGAAAATAGACATTACAGCATAACAATAATCACATAGATTATAACAAATACCAAGAGGAATGAGGGCCCTGCTCGCAAGCTTACAATCTATGAGGAAAAAAAGGGAGACACGAAAGGTGGGTGGTAACAGTTGCCCTGATTGTATGGACCAGCCATAATGTTAAGTGTGTATCAGTACAGACACAGAGGGCTAATGGATGCATAAAGCATGTGGGAACATGATGCAGGGAACCTGGCTATGGTAAAACTTTTGGCTGTGCCACACAGGGATAGATTAGGTTAATATGTTGAGGCGATAGGCCAGTCTGAATAAATGCGTTTTCAGGGCACGCTTAAAATTGTGGAGATTGGGGACTAAGCGTATTGACCTGGGAAGTGCATTCCAAAGAATTGGCGCAGCACGTGTAAAGTCTTGGAGACGGGAGTGGGAGGTTCTGATTATTGAGGATGATAACCTCAGGTCATCAGCAGAATGGAGGGCGTGGGTAGGGTGGTATACTGAAACAAGGGAGGAGATGTAGGGTGGTGCTGAGCCATGGAGGGCTTTGTGGGTGAGGGTAATAAGTTTATACTGAATTCTGGAGTGGATGGGTAGCCAGTGTAATGACTTGCACAAGGTAGAGGCATCGGTGTAATGACTGGTGAGGAATATGATCCTGGCTGCAGCATTCAAGACAGATTGGAGAGGGGAGAGTTTGGTAAGAGGGAGACCGATTAGAAGAGAGTTACAATAGTCGAGACGAGAATGAATAAGAGAAACAGTAAGAGTTTTTGCAGACTCAAAAGTAAGAAAAGGTCGAATTCTAGAAATGTTTTTGAGGTGCAGATGACAAAAGCGAGCCAGTGATCGAATGTGGGGGGCAAAGGAAAGCTCGGAATCAAGTATGACCCCAAGATAGCGGACATGTTGCTGGGGAGTAATAGTGGAGCCACACACAGAAATGGCAATGTCGGGTATAGGTACATTAGTAGAGGGAGGAAACACAAGGAGTTCAGTCTTTGACAGGTTCAGTTTCAGATATAGTGAGGACATGATGTTAGACGAATGATGAATGCTCCCATCAGCCGCTGCCTGCTTTCACTTTTATTAGCAGCAGCAGGCGTTGACTGATGTGAGTAGACCCATCAGCCTATGCCAGTGACCGGATGTAAACTTTTTATCTACAATCACAGCTGCGGGTTCATGCTGTCATTGGACAACGTGGGAACCATGGCTGTCTTGATCGGCGGTAACGATTTTACCACTGATCAGAAGCTGTTAGCCGCACTGTCATGCACATAACAGAGTGGCAAACACTGGATGTTTGGGCCCCCATTCAAGTGAATGAGGTCCAGGTCCAGGTACTCTTCTGGTACCCAAACCCAAACTTTTTTAACTGTTCGGCCGAACCCGTCTTACACGAACATCCAAGGGTCCTCCCATCTCTACATATGGGTTATTGGTGTACTCAGAAGAAATTGCAAAACGATTTTTGTGGTCTATTTTCTCCTGTTACCCTTGTGAAAATAAAAAAAAATTGGGGCTAAAAGATCATTTTTGTGGAAAAAACGTGATTTTTTTTATTTTCATGACTTTAGGTTGTAAACTTCTGTGAAGTACCTGTGTGTCCAAGGTGCTCACCACACATCTATTTAAGTTCCTTGAGGGGTCTAACTTCTAAAATGGGGTCACTTGTGGGGGGTTTCCAATGTTTAGGCACATTAGGGGCCCTCCAAACACGACATGACACCTGCAAAACATTCCATCAAAATCTGCATTTCAAAACGTCACTTCATCCTTTATGAGCCCTGACGTGTATCCAAATAGTAGTTTTTCCTTACACATAAGAAATTGCACAATAAATTTTGTGGCACATTTTCTCCTGTTATCCTTGCAAAATAAAAAAATAGGGTTAAAAGAACATTTTTGCTGGTAAATGATTTTTTTTTTTGCGACTCAATGTTATAAATTTCTGTGTAGCACCTTGGGGTCACTTGTGGGAGGTTTCCACTTTTTACACACATCAGAGGTTCTCCAATCACTACGCGGCATCCGCTAATTATTCCAGCAAATATTCCATTCAAAACATCAAATGGTACTTCTTCCCTTCCAAGTTCTGTTGTGTGCACAAACACTGGTTTTCCTACACATATGGAGTATCATCATATTCAGTCCATTTTTTCCTGTTACCCTTGCGAAAATAAAAAAAATTGGGTTTAAATTAACATTTTTATGAGAAAAATTTAAATGTTCATTTTTTTCCTTACACATTCCATTAATTCCTGTGAAACAAATGAAGGGTTAATAAACTTCTTGAATGTGGTTTCCAAAACCTTTAGGGGTGCAGTTTTTAGAATGGTGTCACTATGGTGTATTTTCTGTCATATAGACCCCTTAAAGTCACTTCAAATGTGATATGGTCCCTCAAAAAAAATGAGTTTGTAAATTTTGTTGGAAAAATGAAAAATCACTGGTCAACTTTTAACCTTTCTAATTTATTTATAATGCTTTGCTTATACAGCGCTATCTTATTCCGCAGTGCTTTACAGACATTATCATCACTGTGCCCAATGGGGCTCACGATCTAAATTCAATATTAGTATGTCTTTGGGAGGAAACCGGAGTACCAGAGGAAACCCATGTAAACAAGGAGAGAACATACAAACTCCTTGCAGATGTTGTCCTTGGTGGAATTTGAAGGACCCCAGCGCTAACCACTGAGCCACCGTGCTGCCCTCTGCCTTCCTAACAAAATAAAATATGTTTCAAAGATTGTGCTTTTTCAAATTTTAAAAATTTTCACCAAATTTCTGATATTTTCTTAATTAAGACTGTGTACCCATGTAAGCATTTTTTTGCGTTTTATAAGCGTTTTTCCAGGTAAAAACGCTTCAAAATCACATACAAGAAGAATCCCATTCTTTTTAATTAATTCCGTAATTTTTGTGCACATGATGCATTTTGTTCCGCGAAAAAAAACTCAACGCAGAAAAAAAACGCAGCATGTTCATTAATTTTGAGGAAAAATCTGCATTTCTAACTATATTCTATGGTCCTGTAAAAAACGAAAGAAAAAAACGAAAAAATCTCGCAAACAACGGGCAAAAAAACGCATAAAAATGCACGATTTTCCTGGGAAGGAGTCCGTTTTTTTTCTGCATACATGGGTACATAGACTATAGACCACTTTACTCAAAAGAGTGGTTTGCACATTAATGACCGGGCCAATTTTTACAATTCTGATCACTGTCCCTTTATGAGGTAATAACTCTGGAACGCTTCCATGGATCCCGGTGATTCTGACATTGTTTTTCTTGTGACATATTGTACTTCAAGTTATTGATAAAATTCATATAACTTGCGTTTATTTGTGAAAAAAATGGAAATTTGGTGAAGATTTTGAAAATGTCACAAATTTCCAAATTTGAATTATTATGCCCTTAAATCACAGAGATATGGCACACAAAAAACTTAATAAGTAACATTTCCCACATGTCTAGTTTACATTAGCACAATTTTGGAACCAAAATTCTTTTTTGTTAGGAAGTTATAAGGGTTAAAAGTTGACCAGCTATTTCTCATTTTTACAACAACATTTTTTATTAGGGACCACATCACATTTGAAGTCACTTTGAGGGGTCTATATGATAGAAAATACCCGAAAGTGATACCATTCTTAAAACTGCACCCCTGACAGTACTCAATGTCACATTCAAGAAGATAATTAACCCTTTACAGGAATTTTTTGAATGTTTAAAAAAAAATTAACATTTAAATTTTGTTTCACAAAAAATTAATTCAGGTCCAATTTTTTTTATTTTACCCACGGTAACAGGAGAAATTGCACTGAAAAATGTATTGTGCAATTTGTCCTGAGTATGCTGATACCTGATATGTGGGGGGAATCACTGTTTGGGTGCATGGCAGAGCTCAGAAGGGAATGAGCACTGTTTGACTTTTTCAACGCAAAATTGGCTGGAATTGAGATCGGACGCTGTGTCACGTTTGGAGAGCTCCTGATGTGCCTAAACAATGGAACTCCCCCACAGGTGACCCCATTTTGGAAACAAGACCCCCCCATGGAACTTGTCTAGATATATGGTGAGAACTTTGAACCCCCAAGGGCATCACAGAAGTTTATAACATACATTTTACTTTTTTGGCTGGAATTGAGATTGGACGCCATGTCGCGTTTGGAAAGCCCCTGATGTGGCTAAACAGTGGAAATCCCCCACAAATAACACCATTTTGGAAATTAGACCCCCCAAGTAACTTAGTAACTTATCTAGATGTGTTGTGAGAACTTTGAACCCCCAAGGGATTCACAGAAGTTTGTAACGTACAGCTGTAAAATTAAAAAATCATATTTTTTCCCAAAAAATGATCTTTTCACCCCAAATTTTTATTTTTCCAAGAGAAATAGGACCCCAAAAGTTATTGTGCAATTTGTCCTGAGTACGCTAATACCCTATATGTGGAGGTAAACCACTGTTTGTGTGCATGGCAGAGCTCGGAAGGGAAAGAGCGCCATTTGACTTTTTCAACGCAGAATTGGCTTGACGCGATATCGCACTTGGAAAGCCCCTGATGTACCTAATCAGTGGAAACCACCTACAGGTGACATCATTTTGGAAACTAGACCCCCCAAGGAACTTATCTAGATGTGTGGTGAGAACTTTGAACCCCCAAGGGCTTCACACAAGTTTATAACGTACAGCTGTAAAATTAAAAAATCTTATTTTTTCCAAAAAATGATCTTTTCACCCCAAATTTTTACTTTCCCAAGGGAAACAGGACCCAAAAATTTATTGTGCAATTTGTCCTGAGTACACTAATTCCCCATATGTGGGGGTAAACCACTGTTTGGGCACATGGCAGAGCTTGGAAGGGAAGGAGCGCCGTTTGACGCAAAATTGGATGGAATTGAGATTGGGCGCCATGTCGCATTTCGAGAGCCCCTGATGTGCCTGAACAGTGGAAACCCACACATGTGACCCCATTTTTTAAATTAGACCCCCAAGGAATTTATCTAGTTTTGTAGTGAACACTTTGAACCCCCAAGTGCTTCACAGAAGTTTATAACGCCCGGTCATGAAAGTAAAAAAATCATATTTTTTCCACAAACATGATCTTTTAGTCCCAAATTTTTTATTTTACCAAGGGTAACAGGAGAAATTGGATCCCAGAGTTGTCCAATTTGTCCTGAGTACGCTGTTACGACATAAGTGGGAGAAAACACGTCGGAGCTTGGAAGTGAAGTAGTGATGTTTTGGAATGCAGACTTTGATGGAATGGTCTGCGGGTGTCATGTCGCGTTTGGAGAGCCCCTGATGTGCCTAAACTGTGGAAACCCCCCACAAGTGACCCCATTTTGGAAATTTGACCCCACAAGGAACTTAACTAGATGTGTGGTGAGCACTTTGAACCCCCAAGTGATTCACAGAAGTTTATAACACCCGGGCGTGAGAATAAAAAAAATCAGATTTTTTCCACAAACATGATATTTTAGTCCCCAATTTTTTTATTTTCCAAAGGATAACATGAGAAATTGGACTCCAAAAGTTGTTGTCAAATTTGTCCTGAGTGCGCTGATATCCCATATATAGGAGAAAACTACTGTATGGGCACACGTTGGGGCTTCGAAGGGAATGCAGACTTTGATGGAATGGTCTGCGGGTTTTATGTCACGTTTAGAGAGCCCCAAATGTTCCTAAACAGTGGAAACCACCCAATTCTAACTCCAAACCTAACCCCAACACACCCCTAAACCTAAACTCAGCCCTAACCCTAGACTTAAGCCTAACCCTAATGGGAAAATGGAAATAAATACATTTCTTTAATTTTATTATTTTTCCCTAACTAAGGGGGTGATAAAGGGGGGTTTGATTTACTATTTATGGCGAGTTTTTTTGTTTGGCAGCTGTCCCATGCTTTTTATTGTAAAATTAGTTTTTGCATCACCACATTTTAAGAGCTATAATTTTTCCATATTTTGACACACAGAGTCATGTGAGGTCTTATTTTTTGCGGGACGAGTTGACGTTTTTATTGGTACCATTTTCGGGTGCATGACATTTTTTGATCGCTCTTTATTCCGATGTTTGGGACCAGAATGAACAGAAACCAGCATTTCACGAATTTCTTTTTTGGGGGAGCGCGTTTACACCGTTCCGTGTGTGGTAAAATTGATAAAGCGGTTTTATTCTTCAGGTCAGTACAATTACAGCAATACCTCATTTATTTTTTTATGTTTTGGCGCTTTTATACAATAAAAACAATTTTATATAAAAAAATATTTATTTTTGCATCATATTATTGTGCGAGCTATAAATTTTTATTTTTTCACTGATGTCACTGTATCATGGCTCATTTTTTGCGGGACAAGATTACATTTTCAGCGGTACCATGGTTATTTATATACATCTTTTTGATCGCGTGTTATTGCACTTTTTGTTCGGTGGTATGATGATAAAGCATTGTTTTTTGCTTTTTTAATTTTTTTTTAAGGGGTTCACTAAAGGGGTTAACTAATCGGACAGTTTTGTTTAGGGTGGGCTGATACGGACGTGGCGTTACTAAATGTGTTTTTTTTTAATTTACAAAAAAAGTATTTATTAGGGAATTTTTTTTTATTTATTTAAGAATTTTGTAAAAATTATTTTTACACCTTTTTTTTACTTTATTATATTGTCCCAGTGTGGGGCATTACTATAAAGTGTCAGATCGCTTTATAGTAGAAGGCATTTTATGTCTTATCTGACAACAGCACATTCTCCCAATCACTCACAGAATCATCCAAGTGTTCATTGGCAAACTTCAGATGGGCCTGCATATGTGCCTTCTTGAGCAGAGGGACTCTGTGGGTAATGCAGGATTTTAAACCTTTACGGCGTAATGTGGTACCAATGGTTTTCATGATGACTGTGGTCCCAGCTGCCTTGAGATCATTAACAAGTTCCCCCTGAGTAGTTTTAGGCTGATCTCTCACCTTCCTCATGATCAAGGATACCCCACAAGGTGAGATTTTGTATGGCACCCCAGATCAATGTCGACTGACAGTCATTTTGTATTTCTTCCATTTTCTTACTATTGCACGAACAGTTGTCTCCTTCTCCCCTTACGTATGATTTTGTATCCCATTCCAGCTTTGTGCAGGTCTATGATTTTGTCTCTGACATCCTTAGAAAGCTCTTTGGTCTTGCCCATGTTCTAGAGGATAGAGTCTGACTTATTAAATGAGTCTGTGGACAAGAGTCTTTTATAAAATTGACTATGCAAGACAGCTGTCTTTAACCCCTTTACCCCCAAGGGTTGTTTGCACGTTCATGACTGGGCCAATTTTTACAATTCTGACCACTGTCCCTTTATGAGGTAATAACTCTGGAAAGCTTCAATGGATCTGGGTGATTCTGCCAATGTCTTCTCGAGACATATTGTACTTGATGTTAGTTGTAAAATTTTGTTCATATAACTTGCGTTTATTTGTGAAAAAATGGAAATTTGGCGAAAATTTTGAAAATTTCGCAATTTTCCAACTTTGAATTTTTATGCCCTTAAATCATAGAGATATGGCACACAAAAAAACTTAATAAGTAACATTTCCCATATGTTTACTGTACATCAGCACAATTTGGGTGCCAACATTTTTTTTGTTAGGAAGTTATAAGGGTTAAAAGTTGACCAGCGATTTCTCATTTTTACAACACCACTATATTTTTAGGGACCACATCACATTTAGTCACTTTGAGGGGTCTATATGATAGAAAATACCCAAAAGTGACACAATTCTAAAAACTACACCCCTCAAGGTGCTCAAAACCACATTCAAGAAGTTTATTAACCCTTCAGGTGCTTCACAGGATTTTTTCAATGTTTTTAAAAAATGAACATTTAACTTTTTTTCACAAAAAATTACTACAGGTCCAATTTTTTTATTTTACCAAGGGTAACAGGAGAAATTGGACTGCAAAAGTTATTGTGCAATTTGTCCTGAGTACGCTGATACCTGATATGTGGGGGGAAACCACTGTTTCAGTGCATGGCAGGACTCAGAAGGGAAGGAGCGCTGTTTGACTTTTTCAACGCAAAATTGGCTGGAATTCAGATCAGACGCCATGTCACATTTGGAGAGACCCTGATGTGCCTAAACAGTGGAAACCACCCACAAATGACACCATTTTGGAAATGTGGTGAGAACTTTGAACCCCCAAGGGCTTCACAAAAGTTTATAATGTACAGCCGAACAATTAAAAAATCATAATTTTTCCAAAAAAATGATCTTTTCACCCCCAATTTTTATTTTCCCAAGGGTAGCAGGACCCCAAAAGTTATTGTGCAATTTGTCCTGAAAATGCTGATACCCCATATGTGGGGGTAAACAACTATTTGGGTGCATGGCAGAGCTCAGAAGGGAAGCAGCGCCATTTGACTTTTTTGGCTGGAATTGAGATCGGACGCCATGTCACGTTTGGAGAGCCCCTGATGTGCCTAAACAGTGGAAACCCCCCAAAATGACACTATTTTGGAAACTAGACCCCACCAAGGAATTTATCTAGATATGTGGTGAGCACTTTGAACCCCCAAGGGCTTCACAAAAGTTTATAACGTACAGCATACAATTAAAAAATCATATTTTTTCCACAAAAATGATCTTTTCACCCCTAATTTTTATTTTCCCAAGGGTAACAGGACACCAAACGTTATTGTGCAATTTGTCCTGAGTACGTTGTCACCCCACATGTGGGGATAAATCACTATTTGGGTGCATGGCAGAGCTCGGAAGGGAAGCAGCGCCATTTGACTTTTTTGGCTGGAATTGAGATTGGAAGCCATGTCACGTTTGGAGAGCCCATGATGTGCCTAAACAGTGGAAACCCCCAAAAATGACACTTTTGGAAACTAGACCCCACCAAGGAATTTATCTAGATATGTGGTGAGCACTTTGAACCCCCAATGGCTTCACAAAAGTTTATAACGTACAGCCGTACAATTAAAAAATCTTATATTTTCCACAAAAATGATCTTTTCACCCCCAATTTTTATTTTCCCAAGGGTAACAGGACTCCAAAAGTTATTGTGCAATTTGTCCTGAGTACGTTGACACCCCACTTGTGGGGATAAATCACTATTTGGGTGCATGGCAGAGCTCGGAAGGGAAGCAGTGCCATTTGACTTTTTTTGGCTGGAATTGAGATCGGACACCACGCCGCATTTGGAAAGCCCCTGATTTGCCTAAAAAGTGGAAACCCCCCCACAAGTGACCCCACTTTGGAAACTAGACCCCCCCAAGGAACTTATTTTTCCCTAACTAAGGGGGTGATTGTCATGATCCAGTGTTGGATCTGGCGGTATTAAAAGCACAAAGTGAACTTTTTTTACTTTGGTTAAGTTCAAAGGTGTTTTGACTGTCCCCGGTGGTGGTTGTGGTATTGCACTTTGGGTTTTTGTGCACTTAATTAGGTATCAGGTGTGACACCCTATAAAGGTGTGCTAGAGGTGTGCAATCACTGCCTGTGATATTGTGAGTTTGTGTTCACTCTGTTTTTGGAGAGCCTGGAGGAAGGATGGAGCTGGTGAGGAGTCCTGCGCAGCTTAGCCAGGGGGGACTTGCTGCAGCTATGGTGTCTGGACGAAGGGCTGGCATGGCGTGGTGGGGTCACAGTGATGGAGTCAGCGGGAAGTGTCTGCATGGTCTGGTGGAGTGGCTACTATGGAGAGTGGCACTCACCATGTGGGACTTGGCCGCTGAGCTGGACTCAAGCATGCTTGACTTCGTGGCAGAAGCTGAACACTTCCTTGGGACTCTGGTTCTAAGCAGCTGCAACTGGTGTTGGACTCTGCTCCAAGGTTGCACTAAGGTGAAGGATCCTGTTATGGTGATGGATCCAGGTGGAGGAGAAGATGCACTCAGGTGGAGGGCTCTGTTGCTAGGAGCGCACGCAACAGAGCAAAGCTAAGTGGTGTTTCCCCTGTATTGTCTCTTTCTTCATGTGTGTTATTAGTGCAGTGGTGGGATTAGTCTCCACACCGACCCATTCCCTAGTGAGGGTTTAGGGTCAGGGTGAGCAAGGGCGTTAAGGTACGCGTGCGGCGACAGGTGCGGAGCCTGTTTAGGGAATGTAAGGAGTGCAGGGACACTGGCTCAGGGGAGCTTAGGAGGTCTCCATGTCCCCATTCCCTATCGCAGGGCCCACCATTGTTAAAGTTTCCCAGGTTCCCCCTTTATCATTTGATTTATTGTATAACGTGTAATACCTAAATTCGCCAGGTGGAGGCGGCGTATCCACCTGCACGTTTTATTATTTAAATGCGCCCCACTGGAGGCGGTGTATCCAGGGTCACGTGTGTTATGGGTCCGCCTTGCGGTATCATCTGCGTCCTGACACACGTGATCATGACATTATCACAGGCCCTACAGTTTTTTTTTCTGGTGAGCTTTGGCCATGTGGAGACCGCTGAGTTATTGCTGCCGGGCCTCACTGATGTGAGTGGGGAGCGGCAAGGTGTTTAGAGCCGCTGCAGCAGCAGTTATCACGGTCTGGGGCCTCTGCTCAGATAACCAGAGAAAAAAAAAAATGGCGGCTGCGGTCTGGCAAAAGCCCCTAGAGTCGCTGCTGGGGAGCGGGACTTGCTCTCGCACGGGGAGGTACCCAGGCAGGTGGGAGGAATGGTGCCCCACGGAGCTGCCTGGTATTCCCCGAGGTGAAGGGGTACATCCCTGTGGTGAGCAGACTAGGTGTGTAGTCGCTGCTGGGGAGCGGGACTTGCTCTTACAGGGGACGCACCCAGGCAGGTGGGAGGAATGGTGCCCCACGGAGCTGCCTGGTATTCCCCGAGGTGAAGGGGTACGTCCCTGTAGTGAGCAGATTGGTGAATAGTCCGCGGGGCTCATGCCAAATCTTCGATGCCGCCCCTCCTGGTTGTGTGGAGGCGACCAGCGAGTATATATATTTTCCTCCATATTCCTGCGGCTATGGTACTAAAACCCCCTTGAGTCGCTGCTGGGGAGCGGGACTGGTTCATGCATGCGGGCGCACCCAGGCAGGTGGGAGGAATGGTGCCCCACGGAGCTGCCTGGTATTCCCCGAGGTGAAGGGGTACGCCCCTGTGGTGAGCTGACTGGTGTGATAGTCCGCGGGGTTTACGCCATATCTTCTATGCCATCGAAGAAGCCGCCCTCCTGGTCGTGTGGAGGCGACCAGCGAGAGTATATTTCCACCATTTCCCGGTCCCCTTCTCCTCCTGGTGTGTGCAGCAGGTGTGCTGCGGGGGAGTAGGGACAAATCTCTACCCTCGCCATTAACCAACCCTAGGAGGCGCAGTCCTCATGGTGAAAGGGTTGGAGGGTGGTGTCCCTTGGTGAATAGTGGGGGTGTGAGTGTGGTGACACAGGGGGACGCCTCTGTTGTCAAGTCCAGAGTGAGTTCACCAAGTTATGACAAATGTATGTGTGCAATAAACGTGCAGGTCAGGACCTGTGTGTGAACGAGCATGTATGGGTGCCACCAAAAAACATCTTGGAAATATGTTGTGGAGTCTGATCAGCTCTTAGCATACATACACATACATAATCTCGTTCCCCAGGTCGGCGCTGTAGAGATGAGTGGTGCCTCCAAAATGAACATGTATTGCCAATACCAGCGGTGTTTGTCATGAACCTGAAGTGTCAGGTAATGGTGGGGTGAACTCAGGATCTGGGCGTCCCCGCTGTAGGTGTTTCCCTAATGAGGGGTGGTCTTGAGGGTCCAGAGGCCCCTCATTAAGGAGGGGGTACTGTCATGATCCAGTGTTGGATCTGGCGGTATTAAAAGCACAAAGTGACCTTTTTTTTACTTTGGGTAAGTTCAAAGGTGTTTTGACTGTCCCCGCCGGTGGTTGTTGTGGTAGTGCACTTTGGGTTTTTGTGCACTTAATTAGGTATCAGGTGTGACACCCTATAAAGGTGTGCTAGAGGTGTGCAATCACTGCCTGTGATATTGTGAGTTTGTGTTCACTCTGTTTTTGGAGAGCCTGGAGGAAAGATGGAGCTGGTGAGGAGTCCTGCGCAGCTTAGCCAGGGGGGACTTGTTGCAGCTATGGTGTCTGGACGAAGGGCTGGCATGGCATGGTGGGGTCACAGTGATGGAGTCAGCGGGAAGTGTCTGCATGGTCTGGTGGAGTGGCTACTATGGAGAGTGGCACTCACCATGTGGGACTTGGCCGCTGAGCTGGACTCAAGCATGCTTGACTTCGTGGCAGAAGCTGAACACTTCCTTGGGACTCTGGTTCTAAGCAGCTGCAACTGGTGTTGGACTCTGCTCCAAGGCTGCACTAAGGTGAAGGATCCTGTTATGGTGATGGATCCAGGTGGAGGAGAAGATGCACTCAGGTGGAGGGCTCTGTTGCTAGGAGCGCACGCAACAGAGCAAAGCTAAGTGGTGTTTCCCCTGTATTGTCTCTTTCCTCATGTGTGTTATTAGTGCAGTGGTGGGATTAGTCTCCACACCGACCCATTCCCTAGTGAGGGTTTAGGGTCAGGGTAAGCAAGGGCGTTAAGGTACGCATGCGGCGACAGGTGCGGAGCCTGTTTAGGGAATGTAAGGAGTGCAGGGACACTGGCTCAGGGGAGCTTAGGAGGTCTCCATGTCCCCATTCCCTATCGCAGGGCCCACCATTGTTAAAGTTTCCCAGGTTCCCCCTTTATCATTTGATTTATTGTATAACGTGTAATACCTAAATTCGCCAGGTGGAGGCGGCGTATCCACCTGCACGTTTTATTATTTAAATGCGCCCCACTGGAGGCGGTGTATCCAGGGTCACGTGTGTTATGGGTCCGCCTTGCGGTATCATCTGCGTCCTGACACACGTGATCATGACAGTGATAAAGGGGGGTTTGATTTACTATTTTCAGCGGGTTTTTATGTTTTGCAGCTGTCACACGCTAAAAGACGCTTTTTATTGTAAAAATGGTTTTTGCATCACCACATTTTGAGAGCTATAATTTTCCATATTATGACCCACCGAGTCATGTGAGGTCGTATTTTTTGCAGGAAAAGTTGACGTTTTTATTGTTCCCATTTTCGGGCATGTGACATTTTTTGATCGCTTTTTATTCTGATTTTTGGGACGCAGAATGAACAAAATTCTTTGTTCGGCGGTATGATGGTAAAGCATTGCTTTTTGCTTTGTTTTTTATTTTTATTTTTTAAGGGGTTCACTAAAGGGGTTAACTAGTGGGACAGTTCTATAGGGCAGGTCGTTACGGATGCAGCGATACTAAATATGTGTACTTTTATTGTTTTTTATTTCCAAAAATTTAATTTATTAGGGAATATTTTATATTCTTTTAATTTATTTAGGGATTTTTTATACATTATTTTTACACTTATTTATTTATTTATTTTTTACTTTATTTTATTTTCCCAAGTGGGGACATTAATTACTGTAATGTGTCAGATTGCTGATCTGACAGTTTGCACAGCACTCTGTCAGATCAGCGATCTGACCGGTGCTGCTGCAGGCTTTCTCAGTGCCTGCTCTCATCAGGGAAGGAGACCCTCAGAGCAGCGCAGCACATCGCGCTGCTCCAGGGGTCTCAGGGAAGCACGCAGGGAGCCTCCTCCCTGCCGATGCTTCCCTAAGGCTGGAGTCACACACAACGAATAAAAAATCGGTCCCATTTTAACGGTACGAAATCGCCCAAAGAATTCTTGTCCAGAGATCCGTCTGTCATCCCATTTTCCGGCGATGAACCAATTTTATTCGCATCTAACTATCAAATTGACATCCAATGTCAATGCCTGATGCTCTTTCCTGTTGACCTGGAGAAGTCTTGCGATTTAATCGCAAGTCACACGTGTGGTGCGTTTTCAATGCGTTTTTTAATCGCATCCATAGACTTACATTGTCGAATCCGATCCGAAAATCGGTGCCAATCGCAGCATGCTGCGATTGTCTCGGTCCGAGGAACGGATCCGATAAAAAAACGCATGATGGGAGCAGCACCATTGAATAACATTGGGACAAATGCAATGCGATTTTTTATCGCATTGCATTTGTCCGATTTTATCGCTAGTGTGACTCCGGCCTTATCCCCTGGTACACTGTGATCATGTTTGATCACAGTGTGCAAGGGGTTAATGTACCGGGGTGGTCCGTGACTGCCTCTGACACATAGTGCCGGGTGTCAGCTGTGATAAGCTGATCGCATAGACATACTATCATGTCCCCGGTCATACGGGCCCAGGTACCGTGGATAGTACGTCTGATGTCAGAAAGGGGTTAATGCAGGTAAATAGTTGATTAGGAGCGTCTAACTGGTCTGTAGGAGCCAGAACTCTTAATGGTTGGTAGTGGATCAAATACTTATTTCTCACTGCAAAATGCAAATAAATGTGTACAATGTGACTTTCTGGGTTTTATTTTTGATATTCTATCTCTCAATGTTAATATTAACCTACTCTGTTCATGTCTTTGTCACTGGGCAAACCTACAAAATCAGCAATGGATCAAATAATTATTTCCTTCATTGTATACATTGCTTGATTCAGGCAGAATGGTAAAAAATACTTGTTAAAAGCTCTCTGCTGTGGTTCCTAAAGAAGATCCTGAGTGGTGAACCATTGCTCTATGATTTCTCTACGTTCTAGCAGGATATATAGATCAGAGGTGTTTTATTAGGTACAGAAACGAGCTGTATGGATAGTGGGCTGATATAATGCATTAGAGTGATAGATAGTGTTGAGCGATACCATCCGATATTGTGAAATATCGGATCGGATTGTATCGGACCGATACCCAAAAAGTATCGGGTATCGCCGATTCCGATACCGGAAGCCCCATTCAAGTCAATGGGACAGAAATATCGGAATTAATAAAAACCCTTTCTTTCCTTGTAGGTTAATTCTACATGAAGAAAAACAACTAAGAATAATGTAGAATGTATTGGGGTAGGTGGAGGAGACATTTAAGGCATAGAGGTTTAGCCCAATCAAATGTAATAGCAGGAATTATTTTTTTTTTTAAAGACGTTCGGAGTTACAAAGATATTGACTATGTTAACCTTTTATATATTTTGTCAGATATGTATGTTTCACTACTTCCATGCTTTTCACCTTCTATTTTACTTATCCCACAGTTTCTCCTTCATGATCCTCAGCAGCAGCAGCATCTTTTTCATCAACTTTTTCTTCACCTTTTTCATCTTCTTCACCTTCTTCCTATTATTCTTTTTTTGTACATTATTCATATTCTTCTTATTCAACGATTATTCTTCTTCATATTCTACTTCTTCATCTTCTTCCTATTCTTCTTCATCATCATATTCTTATTTGTGACAGGCATTCCTGTAGTTGTTATCTATAAAAGTTTGAAGATTACACCTTCCGTTCTGCCTGTCACAAAAGATTTACAACAGGATTTGTCCGCGTTCAGTTTGGCCTGCAGCAGCAGGCATTTTCCAGGGGCACCACGAGGAGGAACGGACTCACCCCAATACACTGCTTAATCTTCTTCTGATTATAATTTAGATAATATCTTTTGCTCTGATTTTTAGTCTTATGCTTAATGTTCTTCTGCTTTTGGTTCTTCTGCTTTTTGTTCTTCTGCTTCTTGGTCTTCTGTCTCTTGTTTTTCTGCATCTTGGTGGTTGACTTCATGTTCTTTGTCCTCTTGGTCATCTTCTTCTGGGTCATCTTTTTGGTCTTCTTCGGTGTGGTCTTCAGGGTCGTCATCTTCAAGGTCAACGTCAGGGAGATCCAGAGTGAGAACCAAAAACCATTTCCACAAGCTTGAACTTGGAAAAGTAGTAGAAGGTACAAGAAGGCTAAGGAACTGCCAAGAACCAGCTGATGGTACTGGAACTCGGATGGTTAGCAGAAGGAACAAGAGCAAATGGAACTAGCGCGGACCAGCTGATGGTGCTGGAATCCGGAGGGGCAGCAGAAGGAACAAGAGCCAATGGCACTACCATGGACCAGTTGACGGTGCTGGAACACGCTTACTAAGCAGGAGGTACCTGTGCTATAAAGCACTACCAAGGACCAGCAGACATTGCTGGAACTCGGATACCGAGAAGGAGGCACCTAGGCCAAAGGCACTGCCGAGAACCAGCTGACGGTGCTGGAACCCGGATGGGTAGCAGAAGGTACCCATGAAAAACAAAGTTGCAAGGCCGCAAGCCAGCTGCAGTTGCTGAAACCCACAGTCCTACAAGAGGTGTTTGTCCTATTGGCACTACGGAACCAGCCTTTATTACCAGAACCCGCAGCCCACATAGGAAGCACCGAAACTGCAGGCACCATAGACTCGGCTAACCCGACCGCAACACGACAGGACAACGTATTGGTGGCAAAGTGACATTGACACTACCCGGAAACAGCAGGCGTGCTGGAACCAGGCTGGGCAGGAGGGAGTACACGTGCCAAAGACACTGCCGAGAACCAGCTGACGGTGCTGGAACCCGGATGGGTAGCAGAAGCTACAAGAGTCAATGGAACTACCGAGAACCAGCTGACAGTGCTGGAACCCAGAGTGGCAGCTGAAGGAACAAGAGCCAATGGCACAACCGTGGACCAGCTGACGGTGCTGGAATACGGTTACTAAGCAGGAGGTACCTGTTCTACTAAGCACTACCAAGGACCAGCAGACGTTGCTGGAACTCGGATACCGGGAAGGAGGCACCTAGGCCAAAGGCACTGCCGAGAACCAGCTGACGGTGCTGGAACCCGGATGGGTAGCAGAAGCTGCAAGAGCAAATGGAACTAGCGAGGACCAGCTGATGGTGCTGGAACCCGGAGGGGCAGCAGAAGGAACAAGAGCCAATGGCACAACCATGGACCAGCTGACGGTGCTGGAACACGGTTACTAAGCAGGAGGTACCTGTGCTACAAAGCAGTACCAAGGACCAGCAGACATTGCTGGAACTCGGATACCGAGAAGGAGGCATCTAGGCCAAAGGCACTGCCGAGAACCAGCTGACAGTGCTGGAGCCCGGATGGGTAGCAGAAGGTACCCATGAAAAACAAAGTTGCAAGGCCGCAAGCCAGCCGCAGTTGCCGAAACCCACAGTCCTACAGGGGGTGTTTGTCCTATTGGCACTACGGAACCAGCCTTTATTACCAGAACCCGCAGCCCACATAGGAAGCACCGAAACTGCAGGCACCATAGACTCGGCTAACCCGACCGCAACACGACAGGACAACGTATTGGTGGCAAAGTGACGTTGACACTACCCGGAAACAGCAGGCGTGCTGGAACCAGGCTGGGCAGGAGGGAGTACACGTGCCAAAGACACTGCCGAGAACCAGCTGACGGTGCTGGAACCCGGATGGGTAGCAGAAGCTACAAGAGTCAATGGAACTACCGAGAACCAGCTGACAGTGCTGGAACCCAGAGTGGCAGCTGAAGGAACAAGAGCCAATGGCACAACCGTGGACCAGCTGACGGTGCTGGAACACGGTTACTAAGCAGGAGGTACCTGTTCTACTAAGCACTACCAAGGACCAGCAGACGTTGCTAGAACTCGGATACCGAGAAGGAGGCACCTAGGCCAAAGGCACTGCCGAGAACCAGCTGACGGTGCTGGAACCCGGATGGGTAGCAGAAGCTGCAAGAGCAAATGGAACTAGCGAGGACCAGCTGATAGTGCTGGAACCCGGAGGGGCAGCAGAAGGAACAAGAACCAATGGCACAACCACGGACCAGCTGACGGTGCTGGAACACGGTTACTAAGCAGGAGGTACCTGTGCTACAAAGCAGTACCAAGGACCAGCAGACATTGCTGGAACTCGGATACCGAGAAGGAGGCACCTAGGCCAAAGGCACTGCCGAGAACCAGCTGACAGTGCTGGAGTCCGGATGGGTAGCAGAAGGTACCCATGAAAAACAAAGTTGCAAGGCCGCAAGTCAGCCGCAGTTGCCGAAACCCACAGTCCTACAGGGGGTGTTTGTCCTATTGGCACTACAGAACCAGCCTTTATTACCAGAACCCGCAGCCCACATAGGAAGCACCGAAATTGCAGGCACCATAGACTCGGCTAACCCGACCGCAACACGACAGGACAACGTATTGGTGGCAAAGTGATGTTGACACTACCCGGAAACAGCAGGCGTGCTGGAACAAGGCTGGGCAGGAGGGAGTACACGTGCCAAAGACACTGCCGAGAACCAGCTGACGGTGCTGGAACCCGGATGGGTAGCAGAAGCTACAAGAGTCAATGGAACTACCGAGAACCAGCTGACAGTGCTGGAACCCAGAGTGGCAGCTGAAGGAACAAGAGCCAATGGCACAACCGTGGACCAGCTGACGGTGCTGGAACACGGTTACTAAGCAGGAGGTACCTGTTCTACTAAGCACTACCAAGGACCAGCAGACGTTGCTGGAACTCGGATACCGAGAAGGAGGCACCTAGGCCAAAGGCACTGCCGAGAACCAGCTGACGGTGCTGGAACCCAGATGGGTAGCAGAAGCTGCAAGAGCAAAAGGAACTAGCGAGGACCAGCTAATGGTGCTGGAACCCGGAGGGGCAGCAGAAGGAACAAGAGCCAATGGCACAACCATGGACCAGCTGACGTTGCTGGAACACGGTTACTAAGCAGGAGGTACCTGTTCTACAAAGCACTACCAAGGACCAGCAGACGTTGCTGGAACTCGGATACCGAGAAGGAGGCACCAAGAGCAAAGGAACTGCCGAGAACCAGCTGACGGTGCTGGAACCCGGATGGGTAGCAGAAGCTGCAAGAGCAAATGGAACTAGCGAGGACCAGCTGACGGTGCTGGAACCCAGAGGGGCAGCAGAAGGAACAAGAGCCAATGGCACAACCGTGGACAAGATGACGGTTCTGGAACACGGTTACTAAACAGGAGTAGAGTTGAGCGACTTTTGGTTTTTTAGGGTCGCGTTTCGTTTCGTGAAACCCGACTTTTCCAAAAGTCGGGTCGAGCAAGATCGTCCGATTATAGGGAAAAGTCGGGGTCGTCCCGAAACACGAAACCCAATGTAAGTCAATGGGGAATAAAAGTCGGCAGTGAGAGGAGGACAGGAAACACACCTACAGTGCCCATTTGAATGCCAAAAGCATCAATTCTTCTTACTTAATCTTGTCAACCTTAATTAACTTCATAATACAAGTTACGCACTGAAAAATGGGGGTTATTTGGCTAAAGTTGTGGGGGGGGGCTGGCTCCAGGTTTTCATGTGCCCTGGGCGAAAGAGCGCCCCTTTAACACATACCAAAACTCATCATGCTCCGATACGGCATATCGCAATAGCGGTATAGTACAATGAAAAATACTTCACTTTTTACATCTCATGACGAGGCCCATCTATTTCTCCATACAGAATCATTGGTCCCATATAATGTTTGAAACAGTATATGATGAGCTCCACATAATGCTACAGTATATGTTGGTCCCCATGGATGAAGCTCCACTGTCTTATGGGCCCAAATAATGCTCCAAACATAATGGGCCCCATTTCTAATGCTCTAGTGTATAATGGGCCCTGTAAATGCTGCTCCAGTGTCTGATGTCCACCTTTGGAATGTTCCAGTGTATGGTGGGCCCCATCTATCATTCTCCAGAGTAACGTGCTCCCCAAAAATTGCTGTCCCAACATTGAAAACAATCAAATAAGTCTCCTCGCTAGGGAATCCCTGTACTAGTCTGGACTCCTCGTCGTCCCCATCTTCCATCTCACTGCACAGTATTTCAACCTTGCAAGTGCTGTGATCCTGAGCAAGCAGGGGGGGCCCACTCGTTGGCGACGGCACTGGCACAGGGCCCCTGATAGTACGGTGGTGTGTCTGATGGCGGGTGGGCCGAACCTGCACTTTCATCTGCAGCTTCCTCTTTGTCACCGTGTAAGATGGAACTGTATATGGGAAGGGTAACCTGAGTTTCATCAGGGTCAGATTCAAGCCGTGTAGCGTGCGAGGGGAATGTTGTGGTCTGGGTCAATGTACCAGCAGATTCATCGAGCAGTGGCTGGGCATCAGTGCACTTGTGTCGCCCCCAGGAGTACGGTCGCCACAGTGGCATTACCTTCCTCCTAGGGAGTGTGATGTCATGCTTGGGAGCAACGAAGGATCTCTCTAGCAGGTTAACTGATTGGGCGGCGTTATTCCCACGAGTCATGACCCTCCAAACAGCGTTCATGAAGGCAAATTGTTTGTTTTACGTGGGCAGTATGGTTGCAAAGCTGAACCTTAAAGGAATGTCCAGAAGGGCACCACCAGGAGTGGAGCCTACGGTTAAATTCGACTCCACCTGGGAAACCTCAACCATGCCAGCTACAGAACAGATGCACACATTGCAAGCTTAATTCCGTTAACGAACGAGACTCCGTCATGCCCCGCGGTCCGAGTCCGGCTTACTAGAGGGACACGTGAGGCTCTGGCACATGAGATTGGCCAATAACTGGTGTGTCATGCCATTACATGTCCGTGGCTGCATGTGCGCTACACTGAAAAGGCCAGCGTTTGTCGCTTACAGGTGCAGATAACCCGCTGAACAACGTTAGTGATGGGGATCACTGATGACAATTATTACCCGCGAACAATGATTTCCCAGTAAGTGCAGGTCAACCGCAGTTCCGGAATTAGGCCTAACCGTCATTCCTGAAAAAATGAAAAACTTACGTGTGCAAACCACAGGTGCTGTAGCTTGCTTAACAGCTCGCCAGCCGTTCTCACGCCCAGTATGGATTACACGTGATTGCACAAAGGTTAGAAAGGGTACCGTATCCCCAGATAACATGTATGGATAGCATACACATTCAAAATATATGTCTCAGGAGGCAGGCTCAGACGGTGTTAGGCCCAGTATGGATTGCACGTGATTGCACAAAGGTTAGAAAGGGTACCGTATCCCCGGATAACATGTATGGATAGCGTACACATTCAAAATATATGTCTCAGGAGGCAGGCTCAGACGGTGTTAGGCCCAGTATGGATTGCACGTGATTGCACAAAGGTTAGAAAGGGTACCGTATCCCCGGATAACATGTATGGATAGCGTACACATTCAAAATATATGTCTCAGGAGGCAGGCTCAGACGGTGTCAGGCACAGTATGGATTTGACGGCCCAGATTACACAGCGGAGGAGCAGGGAGAGGTAAAGATTGCAAATGCTGGGGCCCTGCCCAAGCAAGGGGGGCCGACTCGTGGGCGTCGGTACTGGCACTGGGCCCCTCATAGTACAGCGGTGTGTCTGACGGCGGGTGTGCACCACCACCGTCAGAGACACTTGATTGCACTATGAGGGACCCTGTGCCAGTGCCCGCGCCCGAGTCGGCCT
This sequence comes from Dendrobates tinctorius, assembly GCF_039654945.1. Classification (NCBI taxonomy): domain Eukaryota; kingdom Metazoa; phylum Chordata; class Amphibia; order Anura; family Dendrobatidae; genus Dendrobates; species Dendrobates tinctorius. Next base: position 49,988,789 of record NW_027361683.1, read on the forward strand.
ACCCACCTGTCCAGGGCAACGGCACTCGCACGGTGTCGTGCGCTAGGTGGTGACCCCGGCCATGGGGGGGGAGGCAGCACAGTTAGGGAGTTTTAGAAAGTGGCATATGTTGATGTTGGACATTCAGCTGATGCAAAAGGAGAAATAGGTCAAGTCCCAGGAAGAGGTGGACCAAAGCAAGCCATTTTTCTGTCACCCTATGTGTCATCAGGGGAAGGTGGGACAAAATCCTTGGAAACCCATGCATGGTTCATTTTAATGAAGGTTAGATCATCCACATTTTGGGTTGACAGACGGGTCCTTTTTTCTGTCAGGATTGATCCAGCTGCACTGAAGACTCTTTCCGATAGGACACTTGCAGCTGGGCAAGCAAGCTCCTGTAAGGCATATTGGGCCAATTCAGGCCAGGTGTCCAGTTTAGCGGCCCAATAGTCAAAGGGGAATGACCTGTGTGGGAGAACATCGATATGGGAGGAAAAGTAGTTTGTAACCATGGTTGACAACTGCTGTCTCCTGTCACTTTCCATCGATGCAGTATTACCAGTTGTGTGAGCGGTATTTGAAAAATCAGTCCACAACATTGTCATGAAACCCCTGTCTCCAACGCCACTTCTGCTGTGTGCACCACGAACACCTCTGCCAAGCTGCCCCCGGCCCGTACGGCTCGTGTGAGAACCATCACCGCTGCTGTGTGCTGGGAATGCCTCAAGCAACCGATTTACCAGAGTTGCTTGTTTATTAGCCAATATTAGGTCAAGGTTCTCCTGTGGCATGATGTTTTGTAATTTGCCTTTATAGCGTGGATCCAGGATGCTGGCCAACCAGTAGTAGTCATCGTTAATCATTTTGGCAATGCGGGGGTCCCTTTTTAGGATCCGCAAGGCATAATCTGACATGTGGGCCAATGTTCCCGGTGTCAATGATGCACTGCGAGTGCTGGTTGGAGGAGCACTTTCTGGCAAATCCACATCCCTCCAGTCATGCACAAACCCTGTACCAGACCTTGCCACGCCAACATTTTCACTTGCCCCACGAGATGCATCCTCCTCCCCTAAGTAATCATCCCCATCATCATCCTCCTCCTCCTCTTCTTCCTCCACCTCGTCCAGGAGAGGTCCCTGAGCAGACAATGGCTGAATGTCATCAAGGATTCCCTCCTCCTCTTCCTCCTCATCAACATTGGCTGCAGACGCCTGCTCCTTAAGGTGCGTCAAAGTTTGCATGAGCAGACGCATAAGTGGGATGCTCATGCTTAGGATGGCGTCGTCTGCGCTTACCAGCCGTGTGCATTCCTCAAAACACTGAAGGACTTTACAGAGGTCTTTCAGCTTCGACCACTGCACACCTGTCAACTTCATGTCTGCTCTCAAAGTGCCTGGCCGTGTATCCTCCCACAAATGCATTATGGCCTGCCTCTGCTCGCACAGCCGCTCCACCATGTGCAGGGTGGAGTTCCACCTTGTTGCAATGTCGATAATGAGGCGGTGGTTGGGAAGGTGGAGCAATCGCTGCAGCTTCTGCATACGAACGGAGTGTACAGGCGACCGGCGGATGTGCACGCACAGTCTTCGCACCTTCTGGAGCAGGGCTGTTAACTCCGGATAATTTTTGAGGAAGCACTGCACCACCAGGTTCAAGGTGTGAGCCAAGCAAGGTATGTGGCTGAGTTTTGAAAGGGCTATATCTGCCACAAAATTACGGCCGTTATCACTAACTACCTTGCCTGCCTCAAGATGTACACTGCCCAGCCATGACTCAGTTTGTCGCTTCAAGTACTCGGCCAGCACCTCGGCGGTATGTCTGTCGCCCAAACACATCATCTGCAACACAGCCTGCTGACGCTTTCCACTAGCTGCTCGATAGGGGGACACATCGTGTGCAACAGTGGCAGCTGCAGATGGAGTGCTCGTACGACTGCGCTCTGTGGACGAGCTTTCGCTTCTGGAGGAGGAGGAGGAGGAGGAGGAGGAGGAGGGTGGAACGCCTACAGCCAACTGTTTCCTATACCGTGGGCTAGGCAGCACTGTCCCACCACCGCTGTCCCCTGTGGACCCTGCATCCACCACATTAACCCAGTGCGCAGTGATGGACACGTAACGGCCCTGGCCATGCCGACTGGACCATGCATCAGTAGTGAGGTGCACCTTTCCGCTCACTGACTGCTTGAGTGCATGGACAATGCGGTCTTTCACATGATGGTGGAGGGCTGGGATGGCTTTGCGAGAGAAGAAGTGGCGACTGGGTAGGTCATAGCGTGGTACTGCATAGGCCATGAGTTCGCGGAAAGCTGTGCTTTCCACCAACCGAAATGGCATCATCTCAAACGAGATTAGTTTGGCAATGTGGGCGTTCAAACCCAGTGTACGCGGATGAGAGACTGAGTACTTTCTTGACCTACTCATAGTGTCTGGGAGGGTGAGCTGGACTTGAGAGCTGCATATGGTGGAAGTAGCGGTGGACAGGGCGGACTGAGAGAGGGTTGATGATGGTGATGGAGTTGGTGTTCTTTCTGATGGCCTAGAATCAGTCTTTCGTTGATATAACAGTGGGATTCCCTGACTGCTGTGGCCTTGCAACGACACCTCAACATTTGCTGCTGTGCTAACCGGTGGGCTTACAGTGGGGGAAACAATGTAGCATTGCTGACTACCTTCGTTGTGATCAGTTGCACATGTGGCACTTGAGGTTTGGTGTTGTGTCCACGCTTGCAAGTGCATGCTGGTTAAATGTCTAAGCATGCAACTGGTATTCAAATTTTTCAGATTTTTCCCTCGGCTAAAGGTCTTTGCGCACTTCTTACAGATAACCTTGGCCTGATGCCAACTCCTAGAAAACTAAGCGTTCAAGGCCTTATGTAGCCAGACGATGACGCAGGCTCAACACCTCCTGCATTCGGTCCTATTTTGCTCTTGCCACTACCATCAGATCCACCACCAACACCATCATTACCAGCTGCCAACCCCCACCCAATTCCACGGCCTCTTCCACCAGGCTTCCTCATTTTTGGTAGAAATGTAGACAAAATCCAACAAACTATATAGTATGTAAAACAAGGTACAAGGTGTCTATAGGACAGGGGAGATTTTGAATTTCTGCACACACTTTTGGACACTGGACACTTTTGGATTGTGTGAGGCCCACTGATATCTGAGCGCTATGTGACAGGCTCGATGGCACAGCTGTGACCTAAGTGACTAGAGGATAAGTGAGATTTTGAATCTCTGCACACACTTTTGGAAACTGGACACTTTTGGATTGTGTGAGGCCCACTGATATCTGAGTGCTATGTGACAGGCTCGATGGCACAGCTGTGACCTAAGTGACTAGAGGATAAGTGAGATTTTGAATCTCTGCACACACTTTTGGACACTGGACACTTTTGGATTGTGTGAGGCCCACTGATATCTGAGCGCTATGTGACAGGCTCGATGGCACAGCTGTGACCTAAGTGACTAGAGGATAAGTGAGATTTTGAATCTCTGCACACACTTTTGGACACTGGACACTTTTGGATTGTGTGAGGCCCACTGATATCTGAGCGCTATGTGACAGGCTCGATGGCACAGCTGTGACCTAAGTGACTAGAGGATAAGTGAGATTTTGAATCTCTGCACACACTTTTGGACACTGGACACTTTTGGATTGTGTGAGGCCCACTGATATCTGAGCGCTATGTGACAGGCTCGATGGCACAGCTGTGACCTAAGTGACTAGAGGATAAGTGAGATTTTGAATCTCTGCACACACTTTTGGACACTGGACACTTTTGGATTGTGTGAGGCCCAATGAATATCTGAGCGCTATGTGACAGGCTCGATGGCACAGCTGTGAACTAAGTGACTAGAGGATAAGGGAGATTTTGAATCTCTGCACACACTTTTGGACACTGGACACTTTTGGATTGTGTGAGGCCCAATGAATATCTGAGCACTATGAGACAGGCTCGATGGCACAGCTGTGACCTAAGTGACTAGAGGATAAGTGAGATTTTGAATCTCTGCACACACTTTTGGACACTGGTACTTTTGGATTGTGTGAGGCCCAATGAATATCTGAGCGCTATGTGACAGGCTCGATGGCACAGCTGTGACCTAAGTGACTAGAGGATAAGTGAGATTTTGAATCTCTGCACACACTTTTGGACACTGGTACTTTTGGATTGTGTGAGGCCCAATGAATATCTGAGCGCTATGTGACAGGCTCGATGGCACAGCTGTGACCTAAGTGACTAGAGGATAAGGGAGATTTTGAATCTCTGCACACACTTTTGGACACTGGACACTTTTGGATTGTGTGAGGCCCAATGAATATCTGAGCACTATGAGACAGGCTCGATGGCACAGCTGTGACCTAAGTGACTAGAGGATAAGTGAGATTTTGAATCTCTGCACACACTTTTGGACACTGGACACTTTTGGATTGTGTGAGGCCCAATGAATATCTGAGCGCTATGTGACAGGCTCTATGGCACAGCTGTGACCTAAGTGACTAGAGGATAAGTGAGATTTTGAATCTCTGCACACACTTTTGGACACTGGACACTTTTGGATTGTGTGAGGCCCACTGATATCTGAGCGCTTATGTGACAGGCTCGATGGCACAGCTGTGACCTAAGTGACTAGAGGATAAGTGAGATTTTGAATCTCTGCACACACTTTTGGACACTGGACACTTTTGGATTGTGTGAGGCCCACTGATATCTGAGCGCTATGTGACAGGCTCGATGGCACAGCTGTGACCTAAGTGACTAGAGGATAAGTGAGATTTTGAATCTTTGCACACACTTTTGGACACTGGACACTTTTGGATTGTGTGAGGCCCAATGAATATCTGAGCGCTATGTGACAGGCTCGATGGCACAGCTGTGACCTAAGTGACTAGAGGATAAGGGATATTTTGAATCTCTGCACACACTTTTGGACACTGGACACTTTTGGATTGTGTGAGGCCCAATGAATATCTGAGCACTATGAGACAGGCTCGATGGCACAGCTGTGACCTAAGTGACTAGAGGATAAGTGAGATTTTGAATCTCTGCACACACTTTTGGACACTGGACACTTTTGGATTGTGTGAGGCCCAATGAATATCTGAGCGCTATGTGACAGGCTCGATGGCACAGCTGTGACCAAAGTGACTAGAGGATAAGGGAGATTGGATTGCTTTTAAAAAAGCAGTTTGCGGAGCAGTGGGTAAACAGCAATGCCAGCCTGTCAGGAATCCTTAAAAGGCAGCCCAACAACCAACACTACTGATACACCACAATATAGCCTCCCCTTGCACTGCACACACAGTGACTGGTGTGTTGTGCAGGCCAAATTGCTATCAGCAGCAGAAGCAGTTTTTTTTTCTTCTCAGCAGGACAAAAAAAAAAATTGGGATTGCTTTTAAAAAAGCAGTTTGAGGCCCAATGAATATCTGAGCGCTATGTGACAGGCTCGATGGCGCAGCTGTGACCAAAGTGACTAGAGGATAAGGGAGATTGGATTGCTTTTAAAAAAGCAGTTTGCGGAGCAGTGGGTAAACAGCAATGCCAGCCTGTCAGGAAGCCTTAGAAGGCAGCCCAACAACCAACACCACTGATACACCACAATATAGCCTCCCCTTGCACTGCACACACAGTGACTGGTGTGTTGTGCAGGCCAAATCGCTAGCAGCAGAAGCAGTTTTTTTGTCTTCTTCCCTGCCTAACGCTCTCCCTACAGAATCAGCAGCAACCTCTCCCTATGCTAAGATCGGCAGAAGTAAGATGGCGGTCGGCGTGCATGCCCTTTTATACCCCCTGTGACGCCCACCAAAGCAAGCCAATCACTTGCATGCCCTTCTGAAAGATGGTGGTGACCCGTGCCTATGTCATCACGTTGCCCACAGTGTCCGTGGATCCTGATTGGCTGAAAAAGAGCGCAAAACAAACTTTTGAAACGCGACTTTTGGCGCGTAAGTCGCCGACCTCGTGGCCGACCTCATCCTAGGGTCGGGTTTCGTTTCATGAAACCCGACTTTGCCAAAAGTCGGCGACTTTTGAATTTTTTCGACCCGTTTCGCTCAACTCTAAACAGGAGGTACCCATGCTACAAAGCACTACCAAGGACTAGCAGACGTTGCTGGAACTCGGATACCGAGAAGGAGGCACCTAGGCCAAAGGCACTGCCGAGAACCAGCTGACGGTGCTGGAACCAGGATGGGTAGAAGAAGGTACTCATGAAAAACAAAGTTGCAAGGCCGCGAGCCAGCCGCAGTTACCGAAACCCACAGTCCTACATGAGGTGCTTGTCCTATTGGCAGTACGGAACCAGCCTTTATTACCAGAACCCGCAGCCCACATAGGAAGCACCGAAACTGCAGGCACAATAGACTCGGCTAACCCGACCGCAACATGACAGGACAACGTATTGGTGGCAAAGTGACTTTGACACTACCCGGAAATAGCAGGCGTGCTGGAACCAGACTGGGCAGGAGGGAGTACCCATGCCTAAGACACTGCTGAGAACCAGCTGACGGTGCTGGAACCCGGATGGGTAGCAGAAGCTACAAGAGTCAATGGAACTACCGAGAACCAGCTGACGGTGCTGGAACCCAGAGTGGCAGGAGCTTTACACGGTTACTAAGCAGGAGGTACCTGTGCTACAAAGCACTACCAAGGACCAGCAGACGTTGCTGGAACTCGGATACCGAGAAGGAGGCACCTAGGCCAAAGGCACTGCCGAGAACCAGCTGACGGTACCGGAACCCGGATGGGTAGCAGAAGGTACCCATGAATGTCTCCTGCTGGGAATGTGGACAGAGCAGGAGACATTGCCGGACACACATCAGGGGATCAGCTGACGTTACTGAACCCCAGTAACACAGGAACAAGTGTTGATTGTGCAGATGCCACTTCTGAGCAGCAACTGGCGGGGTTGGAGGCCAGGGGAAATACTAGAAACAGAGTGGAGCCAGAGGCCTAGTTGGAGCAAGTTTGAAATCAGTAGTAGTGTGAATGTTGAGGCAGCAGAAGACATTGCCATCCACACAGCAGGGGAGCAGCTGGCGTTACTGAACCCCACTAACACAGGAGCTAGTGTTTTTCTCTGTGCAGACGGCACTTCTGAGCAACAACTGGCAGTGTTGAAGCCCAGGGATTACAGTTCAGGTGGTAGAAACATGAACACAACAGGAGACCTGGATACTGTTGCCAACCAATTATTTATTCTGGAAGAGGACTGGCAAATTCTGGTGAGATCCAGGCCTTGTTCATTTTCAGAAAAGTAAGCCTGTCAATGTTATCGGAGGATAGTCACGTGCGACGGTCTGTTAGTACACCACCTGCGGCACTAAAGACATGTTCCGATAATACACTGGCAGCAGGGCAAGCCAGCACCTCCAATGCATACTGGCTAAGCTCTGGCCATGTATCCAGCTTAGAGACCCAAAACTTTAAGGGGGAAGAGCCGTCTGGGAGTACACTGACAGGGCAAGACATGTAGTCTGTCACCATCTGACGTAAACGTTGCCTCCTGCTGACTGGAGCTGTCTGTGATGGTGTAGATATTTGTGGCGGGCACACAAAACTTTGCCACATTTGGGCCATACTGGTCTTGCCTTGTGCTGAGGCGCTGCCTCTGCTCCCTCTTTGTGCAGAGCTTCCTCCACTGCCTCAACGCACAGAGCTGCTTTGTAAAGCACTAGCAGCACTGCTTTCGGGTGGAATGGAGAACATGATGGAATGCACCAGTGTCTCTTGGTACTTCCGCATTTTACCCTCCGGTTCAACGGTGTTATGAGGCTTTGTAAGTTGTCCCGGTAGTGAGGATCTAGGAGGGTGTACACCCAATAATCAGCCGTGTTGAGAATGTGGGCAATGCGGCGGTCGTTTCTCAGGCACTGTAGCATGAAATCAACCATGTACTGCAGACTCCCAACTGCCCAAGAAATGCTGTCCCCTGCTTGAGGCGTCATCTCTGCCTGCTCTGCATCACCCCACCCTCGCTGTACATACTGACTAAAGCATTGTGTACCTCCCTCCTCTGGAGAGATGTCTTCCTCCTCCATTGACTCCTCCTCATCCTCCTCACAAAGTGTCCCCTGCCTAGGCCTTTGTGAGGAACCACGTAGCGCAGACTGTCCAGAAGCAGATGGCATTTGTGGCTCCACATCCTCCACCTCTTCCAAAACCTCCTCCCTTAGTGCTTGCAGTGTTTTTTGAAGCAGGCAGATAAGGGGGACAGTCATGCTGACTAGTGCATCATCTGCACTCGCCATCCGCGTGGAATCATCGAAGGCACACAAAACGAGGCAGATGTCCTTCATAGAGGCCCACTCAATGGTGCTGAAGTGTGACCAGCGCACAGTGCGACTTATTTACGCCTGATGCAGCTGGTACTCCATTACTGCTGCCTGCTGCTCACACAACCGCTCCAACATATGTAACGTTGAATTCCACCTGGTGGGTAGGTCACATATGATGCGATGTTCCGGAAGGCGTAATCAGCGCTGCAGAGCTGCAATGCGCTATCTTGCCGTGCTGGAACGCCACAAGCGAGCGCACTCTATGCGGACTTTGTGCAGCAGTGCATCAAGATCCGGATAGTCCCTCAGAAAGCTCTGCATGACCAAGTTGAGCACATGTGCCAGACATGGGATGTGAGTGAGGTTGCCTAGGCCAAGAGCTGCCACCAGATTTCGGCCATTGTCACACACTACCAAGCCTTGCTGGAGATTCGCTGGCAGAAACCACACGTCGCTTTCCTGCTTGATGGCATTCCAGAGCTCCTGTGCTGTGTGGCTTCGATCCCCCAAAGAAATTAATTTCAGTACGGCCTGTTGACGTTTGGCAATGGCTGTGCTCATATCGGTCGTAACAGGCTCCTGCAGCGCTGATTCTGAGGAACTGGAGTATGAGGAGGAGTCAATGTGTACAGACTGGATTCCTGCAATCCTTGGAGTCGGCAGAACATGTACAGCGCCACTCTCAAGATCTGTACCCAGATCCACAACAATGACCCAATGGGCAGTGAGGGAAAGGTATCGTCCCTGTCCATGGGTACTGGTCCACACATCGGTGGTCAGGTGGACCTTGCTACTGACGACGTTTAGTAGCGCATGTTTAATTTTTCCCTCCACTTGCTTTTGCAGGGCAGGGACAGCTTGCCTGCTGAAATAAAAGTGGCTGGGCACGGTGTACTGTGGGAATGCCAACACCATGAAGTTCCGGAAGGTGTCAGTCTCTACCAGCCTGAATGAGAGCATTTCAAGGGCCAGTGATTTGGCAATGCCAGCATTCAGAGCCTGTGCTTGGGGATGGTTTGCCGACTATGACCATCTTTTCTCCCATGCCTGTGCTACCGATGGCTGTAGAGTGGCCTGGGAGTGTGAAGATGAACGGGAACGTGGTGCTGTGGGTGGAATGTCACTGGGTCTCTGGACAAAAGTGCCAGAGGTTCTTCCATGGCGATCCTGTGAGGAAGCCGAACCAGCTGTGTGTGAACTGGAGGAAGAAGCTACAACACGAGCTGAAGAGGTGGTAGGTGGTGCTGTAGGGTGGCCTACGTCTTCAGTGTGTCTTTCTAACTCCACCACGTGCTTGGTCCGCACAGGTTTCCACATATTTGTGGTATTGAGGTTGCTGACACTTTTCCCTCTTTTGACTTTCTGATGACACAGCTTGCATTTGACAAAGCAAATGTCATCTGCAACTGTGTCAATAAAGGACCACGCACTGCAAGTCTTGGGAGCGCCCGTTTTGGATTTTGGAAGAGGAATGCTCCTAACGGATGCCGAAGTGGAGGCTACAGGCAACCAAGTCTGCCCCCTCCCTCTCCCTCCTGTTTTGGCCATTCGGGGAATCTCTTCCTCAGAGCTACTCCCACCACTTTCCTGTTCCTCACACCATGATGGGTCAAGGACCTCATCATCTACACTCCCCTCTTCAAACACCTGCTTCTCCTGGGTAGTCTCGCCAGCAACGTACGCACCAGAATGTGGCACCTGAGTCTCGTCATCATCTGATCTGTACTGAGGTGTGCTGACCATAGTCACTGGCCCACCCGCCTCTTCAGATTCAGAGGGAAAAAGCAGTTGCACATCACTGCATACTCCCTCTTCTTCACATTCTTGAATGCTGCTTGGCTGGCCCCCTCTTTCCAAGCCAACAGATTCAGATAACAGAAGTAGAGACTGTGATGGCTCCTGTACTGGGCTCTCTGACTGCCTGGGCAATTTGGCAGGTGGTGAAGAGACAGATGGTTGCTCTTCAGTGCTCTGGCCCTGAGAGGACGTGGAAGTTATTGAAGTCGATGCGTTAGCTGCCATCCATCCAACAATGGCTTCAATTTGTTCCTCCCGCAGCAGTGGGGTACGGCGAGGTCCTACAAAGCTGCGCATAAAGGACTGCTGCATGGTAATACTGGGGGATGCTGACTCACTGGTGCCCGCAGCAGGCACAGAATCCCCACGTCCTCTCACTGCAGAATCCCCACGTCCTCTCCCTGCTGAAACTCCACGCCCACGCCCACGTGCCTTACTCCCTGCCTTCATCTTGGTAGACTGATAAAGATAGGCAGAAAAGTACAAAGGGGGGCTTAGTGTGCTTATTCCTGAACAGCTGCAAACAGGTATAAGAAACACTAATTTTATAAAGTGTGTGGACTACACTTTAATATGAGCTAATGTGGCCTACACAACTGTCAAATAGAGTGCTTGGTGAACTTTATTTTGTTTTGTTTTTTTTCAAAAAAACAAAAAGGATGTGACCAAAGATTTGAAAGTGATAGTATCACAAACTTTTTGGAGCTATTACAATGCAGGAAGGTAACCTACAATGCAAAAGATGAGGCTCCAAAAAATAGGGTAATACTAATCTGGCTGCGGCTGAAGGGCACAAGCCAGAAAAAAGGCTCCTCTATCTACTCCTATATACTGTTTGCAACCAACCAATGTAGATGGATACGGATGGATGCACACTAATAGGAGAATGAAAAATGACCTGCAATAAAAGAAAAATATGCATGAGGCAGTGACACACGCTGAGCGGCCTACAACCAGACGTAGCTGCAGGACACACTACAGCGTGAGCTGCACTCACACACAGAGACCTCTCAGACAGCCGTGAACAGTGCAGATAACTGGGCACTAGCACTGAAAGGCTGCAGAGAGGCTCCGCTGTCTACTCCTATAGTGTTTGCAACCAACGTATATGGATACAGATGGATGCACACTAATAAGAGAATGAAAAATGAGCAGCAATAAAAGAAAAATATGTATGAGGCAGTGACGCACGCTGAGCGGCCTACAACCAGACGTGGCTGCAGGACACATTACACAGAGCGAGCTGCACTCACACAGACCTTGCAGACAGCTGTGAACACTAGGGTGACCGGATCTCATATGGGGGGGAAAAAATGTCAGAATCTTGTTCGTCTGGACCTCACAAAACGATTCCCCTTTCCAGATATTGAGAGATCCAAAATTTGAGCTCGATCAAACGACGTTAACCCGTGCCGCTCGTCGCTCAAAGTTTGAAAAAATCCAAATTGAGGTATTTTAAGATTTAGGTATTTTGCATAGTCTGTTAGACTATAAAGAATGTGACAACAACATTGCAGAAATAGCCCTGACCAAATTTTCGAACCATTTGTGGTATTTGAATGCAGAGTTGGTGGGATTATCGTTTTTTGATCCCACCATTACAGACAATGAAAAGTTGTTAATGGCTAATAAATTGCTCAGTAGCACAGATGAACCACCAGAGCACGCTAACCTACATGAGTTGATAATTTTACATAGTTATCTAATCTATTCTAGAGCTTTTCTTAAAGTAGTTTTTGAAACGTCAGAATATAATGCTCGGCATTTGCTTACAACTTGCAGGACATATTGCTTTTGTTCTTCATCTTTTGTCAGAAGGTCGTTAAAGTCGGTTACTTCCTACCTCTTTTAATTTTTCTTTCCTAACTTTTGGATTTACAACCCTAGCGTGCTCTGATGGTTCATCTGTGCTACTGAGCAATTTATTAGCCATTAACAACTTTTCATTGTCTGTAATGGTGGGATCAAAAAACGATAATCCCACCAACTCTGCATTCAAATACCACAAATGGTTCGAAAATTTGGTCAGGGCTATTTCTGCAATATTGTTGTCACATTCTTTATAGTCTAACAGACTATGCAAAATACCTAAATCTTAAAATACCTCAATTTGGATTTTTTCAAACTTTGAGCGACGAGCGGCACGGGTTAACGTCGTTTAATCGAGCTCAAATTTTGGCTATTTCAATATCTGGAAAGGGGAATCGTTTTGTGGGGTCCAGACGGACAAAATTCTGACATCGATTTTTTGCGGTCACCCTAGTGAACACTGCTGCAAGGCAAAAGAAAGCTACAGTGGTTTATTATGTAGCCTGGGTAAAGCACAATATGATTTGGAAAATCGCTATCTCTAACTGTCCCTCAGAGTCTTGATCAGCAGCGTCCTGTCCCTAACTGAATTCACAGCAGCGTGAACCCGAAATAGCGGCCGCGGCTTTCATAGTGCATCATGACATCATTTCAGCAGCCAATCACAGCCATGCCATTACTTAACATGCCTACATGCCTAACAGGATGTGCCCACACTTCTGAGGATTGTCATTGGCTGAATCAAATCAAACTGGCTCATAGCATTAAGGAAACTTCCAATTCCGGTATTCGATATGCTAAAAGTATCGGAACTCAGTATCGGAATTCCGATACCGCGAATATGGGCTGATACCCGATATTTGCGGTATCGGAATGCTCAACACTAGTGATAGATAAGAAAACACTATTTGTTAGAAATGCATTAAAAACAGCACGCAGTATACACAAATCAGTGATTATAAAATGCACAGAATCCAAGATAGGTGTGCTATAGATGCATCAAATCCACCCATATAAACTAGTAATCATTAGTCCTTCATAAACTTCACAAAGCATGTGATAGACCTAGCTGTCCACATGATGTGCCTCTACGCTTGTCCCCTTTTCTGGTATAAGGTTCATGAGGAGACCATGCTGAAGGATCTTGTCTCATGTAGTGTGTTGTCCTGCTCTGCTGTATTCCTGCTCTGCTGTATTCCAACCTCCGCAGTTTAGTTAGGGGTCATTTTCAGAGAAAAAACCCACATCCAAAAATCTTCTTGGTCTACCTAAAACCACATTATTTTGGATAGAGCAATAGTGGCCATCAGTTTTATCTAATGTCTTCATCATTGGCAACAATTTTGAGGAAACTAGAATCAGTGCATTTTATAGTCTCTGATTTGTGTATATTGTATGTTATTTAAGGGTATTATTTAATGCATGTGCAATAAATAGTGTTTTTAGGGGAATTTATGTTAATTTCGAATGTCCTCACACTAGATTTCTACTGTAAAACAATGATGGATAGGAAACGTTATAAAAAGCAATTATATGAAGAGAGAAGAGATCTGTAGTTCTTTTGTAGTGAACAATTTTATCAATGTATAGGGTGGTACACTGAGACACAATAAAGGCCTATATGGAATAGAACAAGTCATTCATAGTTACATAGAGTGCTTCCTTTTATTAAGGAAATATAGGAAAGTAGCAGAGCCGAATGTCATGAATACTGTAACTGCATTGAGTTTATGATTTGTCGTTACTAATTGTAATACTTTTGTATTTAGTATAGTTTTACACGGGGCTGCAGGTACACTTACATTTATCTAAAAGCGCCAGGACAGTTAAATGATATAGCCCTAAAAAATATAAATGACAAATTCAACTTTTCTACATTTGTCTTTAACAACTATTTAGGTAAATGAATGGACATTTCTGTAAATTGAAGTATAAGAACAGAAATTTTTAGAGTGATTTGAGGTCAAAGGAAAACTACAGAGACCTATCTCTAGTCATGGCTGATGTGAACACCGGAATGAAGTTCGAGTAGTTTGAGGCTAGGAGGAGTGCCTTCTCACACACAATCTTTCATTTTCTCTCCTTCTCCTCCTAGTTCTCTCTACCTCTCTCCCTTTTTTCCCCGAATCTCCCCGTTGCTATGGTAACTGGCTGCCTCTTCTCTGCACGCCAGTGAGACAAATTTTAATTTTTAATTGCTCCTTGCAGTCAAAATCTTGCTGCCGCTATCAGGGTGGAAATATACATGTTTCATAGGGGAATGAGAGTTTGAGGAGTGCATATGTATAGCATGGTCAGAAGATGAAATCTAATGGTAGACGGGTAGAGGAATGGATGCTGGGGAGGGTCACCCATCTGTAGACTTTATAGCCTTTGTGGTAGAGAGGGTATAAGAGAATGGAGGTTACATGCAGGGAGAGGCATCATGCAAGGAATTCAGATTTATCACAAAGAAAAAAGTTTCTAAAACAGACTACCTGAATAATAGAGAAGTTGGAATATAGTTTTCAGCAGCAGATAAGGTCGTTTTCATCATTACAGCCATTCCCATTAAGAACAGAGCTCAGCGGCAACACTTCCAAGTTCTTTCAAAAATGAATAAAATTAGAAAACTTAAATTGTGCCAAATGCATACATTTAGGTTGTGTGGCCACAGGACAGTCATGTTGTTCCACATTTATATTATGTACCGTGAACGATCATATACTGTAGTTAACTTGTATTCGAATTTAAAGGGAACGTCTGTTTTGGTAACCTGTGTTATTTTAACTCAAAAGCATTTAAAGTGGAATTGTAATTTTCCAAATAGTCAACAAAAATCTTTACATTTTTATGTCTTCAGCATTATGTTTGCAATGTAATCAGACTCAGGGAACCCCGTCTCATCATGCAGTCATTTTATTTTCTCCATAAATCCTAATATTTTACATTTGATAAATTAGCAAGCAGCAGTGGACCTATGGATGGCAAAATGACCTTTATATCAGAGAAGGGAAGGTTTGTTTGTAGTCTGCTACAATGGAAGCACACAGATCTGTATAAGAGCAGTAGAAACAAAACAATGGGAGTTTTTCCTGTAATTGGAACTATTTGAATACATTCTTCATTTCTAATTTTAGATGCAATGGAATAATAATAAAAAGGTTTTGTTAAGCATCAGGTTCCTGTCGCTGCACAGCAGGAATCTCGAGCCTTGCCTTCGACGGTCTCCCATTTCTCTCCAGCCACAGAGGAGGCTGCTCAACACACTCATTTATGCCGGCACTCTGCTCAGACTAACACTGTGGGTTTGGGTCCTGCTGCCACCTCTGGTCCAGCTATAGCAAGGCATGCTGGTCAGCAGCGAGCTACTCCAGGGACTAAGTCCTCCTTTCGGTCTACTGAGCATGCCCATGGGACGATCTCTCATTGGAGATCAGAGGTCACATGCGCATGTCCTTCTCCAGTTCGGATTGGACCATCAGGAAGGTCCCGGAAGGACACCACTATAAAAGGTTCACAAGGCCGCTCGGCCATGCGCTACTATAGACAGTTATTATAACTTGTGTGTGATGATGGATGCATGGATCTGGTGAATGACTTATTATGAAACTCCTTCCATTTGATACGCTTGTTGTAGGGTTATCTTAATTTAAGTCAACGCCTTGTAGTGGCTAAGCCTAGTGCCACAGTGCTTCCTAATCACAGCACCACTCTCAGCATCATATTGTGCCATCCAGCACAAGGTACCTAATGGCTGCATCTGCCAGCGTGGCACCGTGAGAAGGTCTAGAGCTTTCCTCTTCAGTCTGGGTGATTAGTGGCTTCCGCCAGAGCGGTGCAGTGCCCACTAGTGCGTTACTCCTTTGTTTCTCTTTTGCTGGCTCCGCTGCATCGGTGCCGAGCACTAGTGGACTAGAGGGACTCTAACCCCGTGTCCTGTGTCTGTATACTAGCGCTCATCCGGCCGAACCCTGTGAGTTTAACAGGCTTCAGCACTTATATTGTGCGGCACCATGGTTCTGTGAATCAACAGAACTCGCTCCTGTACACACCGGGTGATGCTAACCCGTGTGTGCTCATTTATTATTTTGCCGCATAATCTCGACCATTACTGAACAGCAGGTTTCCATCTCTGCACGGTGGACCCCCAGCAACATTATACTAGCGCCAGGGTCTGGCTAGTAATGGCGGACGAACAGCGACTGCAGCGCTACATCCAGCAGCTGGATGGCAGGTTGGCGGCTCTCGAGCACTCAACCTCAGCTGTGAATCTTTCCACAGTTGCTGTGCAGGCAGCCACGGAGGCTGTCTCCCGTGTGTCCACTGCCATCCCTGCCTCGACTTTATCCCACCTCCCACTGCCCGAGAAGTTCTCGGCGATAGTGCTTCTTGTAGGGGATTCATCAGCCAATGTACCATACAGCTAGAGATGCTGACTGCACGGTTCCCCTCTGAGCGGGCCAAAGTGGGATTTATTATTTCCCTCCTGTCGGGCAGGGCTCTGGAGTGGGCCACACCCCTGTGGAAGTGTGGTTATCATGTGGTGCAGAGTACCTCGCAGTTCTTGGGCACTCTGAAGCAGGTTTTCTTGGGACCGTGAGTCACCCATGATACTGCGCTCCAGCTGCTGGCATTATCGCAGGGCTCGCCTCTGGTCAGCCATTATGCCATCCTGTTCTGGACGCTGGCTTCAGAACTGAAATGGACAGATAAGACCCTCATTCCGGTGTTCTGGAGTGGTCTGGCTGGCCATGTAAAAGATGCTCTGGCCACCATGTGGAGATTCCCGCCACACTGGAGGAGCTTATCACCATCTCCACCCGCATAGACCTTCGTTTTTCGGAGTGAAGGTTGGAGCGGTCCCAGTGTAGGCAGAGGTTTAAGTTGGCACCCAGTTTTGTTAAACCTCTGAAACCTCCCGATCGGGAGTTCGAGTTCCAAGAGGCCATGGGGGATTCTCATGCGGGATCCAGCTCCCGGTCCGCGCGCATGCTCGTGGTCTGTCACAGCTGCCAGCAGTCGGGTCATCCAGCCAACAGGTGCCCACAGCAGCTAGGAAAACGCTCACGTCTAGTGGCTTTTGGAGGCGGCCTACTAGATACTGCAATGTTTTCCTTCAAGCTGACCTTTGAGGGGTTGCTTGAGTTTGGCTCCCCCTCTCTGGCAGTAGAGGTTTGAGTGGACTCAGGGGCGGAAGGCAATTTCATGTCGTCAGCCTTCGCCCAACGGCACGCAATTCCTCTAGTTTTACTACCCCAGCCAGTCACCATCAGAGTGGAGCGACTCTTCCCTCTCAAACTACCCACCAGACGGCCCCGTTGATACTCTCTGTGTCTTCGTATCATCAGGAGACGATATCCCTCCTCGTCATGCCCGAGGGTATTGATCAGATTCTTTCAGGGGTTCCCTGGCTACGGTTCCACTCTCCCCATATAGAGTGGTCCTCGAGTAGGATTTTCAGTTGAAGTAAAGCCTGTGTTAGGAGTGGCGGAATGCATTAAATAAAAAATATAAATAAAGTGCATTCGCCACTCGGGGTCCACCGTGCAGTAGGTGTTAAAACCGCTGCTAGATGGTGGCAGAGCAATCTGGCAGTAGTGTGCACAGGGTTAGAAGTCACCCAAGTGCACCAGCAATCTCTGTTGAACTCACAGAGCTGAAAACACAAAAGGAAAATACAATAACGCTGAGCCTGTTACAAACACAGGGACTCAGCGACAGACAAGCAGTAACAGGTCACAAGAGTGCCCTAGTTGGTGGCACTACTTCTGACTAGACCTACCGTAGTTGTGTCTGTACATAGCATTGGAACTGCGAACGCACAATACAGCTGCTATAGCAGCACGGCATGTAGGGTGCCGCAGAGTAACACCGCAATAACGCAGGTGCGATGTTAGATGCTAGCAGGTGTGCCTGTGGAGCAATAGCGCGCTGGCGCTGGTGCTGGTACTGGTTAAACTCAATCCCTCACACAATCGCAATATCAAAGGAATGGGGTTTCAAATGAGTCATTCACCAGAACATGCATCCATTAACATACACACAGCAGCAAGTATGACTATACTAGTGCATGGCGGAACCGCCATGCACGCTTTTTAATAGCAAACGGGACCTTCCGGAAGTCTCCAGAACTCTGAGTTGGACCAATGGAATTAGGAGCAGGACCTGAGCACCTGACTCCCGAACACCAATGTGAGATCGTCCCACGAGCATGCTCAGAAGATGGAAAGAAGGACTTAGCCTCCGGAGAGAGTTGCTGCAAAGCACTCTCCTCTGCAGTCTCTTCTGTAGTAGAAAATGAGCAGGAGACTGCAGAATGTGAGGGTCTAGATTCCTGCATAGTAGGGACAGAAATCTGACTCCTAACAGTCTGTGAGGGTAGATGTCAGAGGGAGTGCGTTCAGATTGCTTCCACCGATATCCCCGCAGATGTTTCCTCTCTCCCCAAACACTATCAGCAGTATGCAGTCGTGTTCTCCAAGAGGGTGGCGGAGACACTTCCGCCCCATCGCCCCTACGACTGTCTTATTGACCTCTTGCCTGGTGCCTTTCTCTCCCAGAGACAGAGGCCATATCTCATTACATCAGGGAGAATCTGGCAAGAGGATTCATTAGGAAGTCGGTGTCACCAGCTGGGGCGGGATGCTTCTTCGTCCAGAAGAAGAACAGAGAACTGCATCCCTGCATCGATTACAGGGGTCTTAATGCCATCACCGTTAAGAATAAGTACCCTCTCCCCCTGATATCGGAGCTGTTTGATAGGCTACGGGGAGCAAGAGTGTTTACCAAACTCGATCTGCAGGGGGGGTTACAACCTGATTTGCAACCGCAAGGGGGACGAATGGAAGACGGCATTTAACACCAGGGATGGGCACTATGAATACCTGGTGATGCCCTTCAGGCTCTGTAATGCCCCGGCCGTCTTCCAAGACTTCGTGAACGACATCTTCCGGATATGCTTACCACCTCGGTAGTAGTCTATCTGGATGATATTCTCATCTACTCTCCAGATATCGACTCCCACCGGAGAGATGTTTGCAAAGTTTTCGACCTCCTGCGGGCAAACTCCCTCTATGCCAAGTTGGAGAAGTGTGTGTTTGAGCAGGAGTCTTTCCCTTTCCTTGGCTATATCATCTCCGCCCAGGTATTGGCCATGGATCATGGCAAGCTACAAGCGGTGATGGATTGGCAGGAGCCCCATTTTCTCAAAGCGGTGCAGCTCCAGTGTCTGATCTGCCCCATTTAGAATGCTCCAATATATGATGGGCCCCATGGATGATGCTCCAGTGTCTTATGGGCTCAAATAATGCTCCATATATAATGGGCTCCATTTCTAATGCTCCAGTGTATAATGGGCCCTGTAAATGCTGCTCCAGTGTCTGATGTCCCCCATCTGGAATGCTCCAGTATATGATGGGCCTCATGGATGATGCTCCAGTGAATGATGGGCCCTAATAATGGTCAATATATAATGGGCTCTATTTCTAGTGCTCCAGTGTATAGTGTGCCCCCTAAATGCTGCTCCAGTGTCTGATGTCCCCAATCTGGAATGCTCCAGTATATGATGGGCCTCATGGATGATGCTCCAGAGCATGATGGGCCCAAATAATGCTCCAAATATAATGCGCTCCATTTCTATTGCTTCAGTGAATAATGGGCCCTGTAAATGCTGCTCCAGTGTCTGATGTCCCCCATCTGGAATGCTCCGGTATATGATGGGCCAGGGGCGGACACAGACGATTTGGGCCCCTGTGCAAGAAATGTGTTTATGCCCCGCTCCTTTTATGGCTACCAATGTACAGACATATACATACCGTCCATATTTTTCGGATTAGATGACGCTCTGGATTATAAGACGCACCCCAAATTTTGAGGAGAAAAATAGAATTTTTTTTTTAATAAAATGGTGGTGCTTCTTATAATCCATGTGTCTTTTTGCTTACTGGGGGTGATGGCTGTGGTGAAGCGGGGTTCACTGCTGGAGGAGGCAGGAGTGCGGCGATGCTGCAGGCCGCAGGCTGGGATGAGGGGGTGTTCCGATGTGCGGTGCGCCACTGAGGGTGTCTGGCGCTGCTGCGGGTGTCCGGCCCTGCTGCCCATTGCTTCTGTGGATGTCTCCGATGCTGCGGGTGTCCGAAATGCTTCCCGATGTTGTTGCGGGTGTCTCCGGTGCTGCGGGAGGCTCTGCCGATATTTTGTGAAAGGCCAGAGCCCCCCACAGTTCCATGGTTTCTTGTGCGGTGGACTCCAGGAAAATGGCCACCGGGGGGCGGTGGATGTGCAGATGGAGATCTAGACTCGCAGCAGCACCGCCAGACACCCCCACAGCGCTAGACAACCATGTACCACTGCCGGGCACCCGCAGCACCTCCGGACACCCCCTCAGCTCAGCCTGCGGCCTGCAGCAATGATACCGGTAAGGTATATACGCATTTTAAGATGCACCCCCATTTTCCCCCAACATTTTGGGAGAAAACAGTGCGTCTTATAATACAAAAAAAATGATATATTTCATAGTCTCCTCTCATTCTGTATATTGCCACCTGTTATTACACAGTCCCCTCTATTGTCATGTACCGCTGTCTCTTCTTACACAGTGCCCTCTCGTTGTGTACAGCATTGGTATTTATAGTGCCCTGGTCTTTATTTCATACCGTCCTCTTTTGTTAGATATAAACTGCAATGATAGCTAATGGAGCCTGGGAAAGCTGTTTATCTGTTGGAGGAGGCTAACAACAGAGGACACTACATAATAACGGATGGCAACATACATAACTAGAAAGGATGCTACGTAATAAGGAACAGTGTTATAAATAATAAAAGAGGAAATTATGCAATTAAAGGGAACCTGTCAGCAGGATTGTGCATAGTAACCTACAGACACTGTCAGGTCGGCGCCGTTATACTGATTAGGCCGGGGTCACACTGGCGAGGAATACGGCCGAGTGAGAGGCGCTAAAAGCACGCATTAGACACGGACAAATGATTCTCTATGGGGTCACTCGCACCAGGCGTATATTTCTCATCCGTATCCTACGCTCCGTGCCAATCGCAGCATGCTGCGATTGTCAGCGTACTACGCCCGTAGTACGCCAATGCAAGTCTATGGGTGCGCAAAAAATACGGATTACACACGGACCAGACGTGTGACCTGCAGGTCTTTTGGCTGGTGACAGGAAATGGGCCAATCCATCATCAGGAAGCCTAGACATGCAAATGAGTTCAAAAAGCGCTCCAGACATCCAGGAAGTTCGCCTCCACGGAGTACAGCAGTAGCATGGCGTCCACTTACATAAATGTGGAGATGCTCATTGTCCTGGTGCAGGAGCGTCCCAAAATCTGGGACCAACGCGATGCAAATTATGCAAACCGGGCAAGAAAGGAGGCGTCATGGAGGCGCATCTGTCGCCAGATGTACCCTGACTTTGGTGACCGACCACGTGAGGAGCAGCATAAAATTCATAAGTACAACGCAAAACATGAGTAACCTTAGCGCGCAACAAAAAAGGAATATAGAATCAGCACCCCCCCTTCCTGTGCATGTACTTTTTGCCTAATGAGGCCGTTAGATTTGGATGTGACACGTGGATTCACACAGCCATAATTTGGGGTTAGGCCACAAGCTCCTCATCCTCCTAGACAAAACAATTATTAAGTGTAGCTAAAGAGACCCTGTGTATCTGCCCAATTACATATGCCACCATGGGTAGAAAGCACACCCCAGAAGGCCCCATGCCTAGACTACTGGTAGCAAATGTGACCTGTCAAATATGTAAATTTGACAATATTTCCTGTCACATTGCAGTGGAAGATGTGATGAAACGCTGGCGAAGCATCCGGGACCAGTACCGCCGGGAACGCCAGCAGCGGTCCAGGAGTGGGGATGCTGGATATGTAAAACAAAAATACATCTATTATGACCGGCTCTCCTTCCTCGCCCCAATTCTGGATCTGAGACCGTAAGTAGATACCTCACACCACATTACACAAATACTTTACAGGGCCAAAAATATTGATGTATATTTGCCTCTGTTCTATTTCATAACAGAACTCAATCCAACCTTACAGATCGAGGAACGGCCTCAGAGGCAGACCCCATAATAGATCCTGTAGGGGATGAGGTGGCTAGCCAACCTTCTCCCCCTACAAGAAGGATGGCAGAAGATGAGGCATCACAGGACAACCCATTGGCTGCCCAACACACAACACCACCAGGACGGTCTGCTGCTGCCCCATCACCCATCCTGGAAGAGCCGGGCAACTTGAGCAGCAGCCCAACTGGCCAGATCAGGGCATCCCCACAGGCTGCTCTTACATCACGGCGAACACGAAGAAGGCGCCAGGTAACTATTCAAGAGAGCAGGACCAATGTGGACACAGGGGTGCTCAATTATTTATCAAGAGTAACTACAGATGATGGGGAGGAGGCCTACTCACGTAGCCTCACCCTTTATCTCCGTGCCCTTACCCGTGAGGTCAGGCTCCGTATTAGGGGATGTTTTCAGATCCTGCTTGATGCAAGCACTCCCTCAATACCCCATATGAGCTATTCGAATATCTGGAGAGGTGACAGCTCTCCCCCCCGAAATCTAATGCGCATGAGACCATCCACACAGATGCTTGCTCAAGCAGGGTCCGAACATACTCTAATACGTGGGCCTACACCTCAACCCCTTCCTCCCACTACCCAACCTTCTATTCAGCAGCCACAAATGTCAGCCTCTAGCCAACCCCACCAATATGGCCACTTGTACCCACCCAGTGTTGGAGGCTGGTCCCAACCTGGTTGGGGACGATCTGGCTATCTTGGTGGGTATGAGCCACGTGCCTACCACAGCCAATAAGATGCCCCTCACCATCATCATAACTCTGGCCAGTATCCCCAACAGTCCCAGGAGGCAGGACAATTCCAACATCATGGGCAACAGTATGGCCCCACACAGGGCGATGTTGGCCACAGTGTCCAGCAGCACCCACAGGCTGCTCTTCCACGTTCCCCTTCCCCAACCTATGAGGATTTATAAGTCTGATGGCCGTAGATGTCCAGTGCGGTTTAACTGGTGCTCCAAATACAAAGGAAAAAACAGGTGTTCTCCATCACCAAACTTTGTTACCTAATTTAACATTCTAATTTTTTATCAATTTTTTCCAATCATATTAAAGAATACATCATGACAGGCAAGGCTACCTCACGCCTTTCAGACAGATATTACATGTGTGTACAAAAGAGAAGATTTAAACGCGCTATACTGTAAAGTGAAAGGATGAAAATACATTACTCACTTGCTAATGCCTAGGAAAAGCGTGCTGGCCTTAGTGAAGTAGTCACCTTTTTTGCTAGCAATCTATAGTAACAAATCAAGGCGACCAGCCTTCAGAATATCACGCTCTCTCTATGTCTTAACAAGTGAGTTTTATTTTTTCATCCTTTCCAGTATAGCATGGTTAAATATTCTCTGTTCTACAGACAGGTAATATCTGTCTGAAAGCCGTGAGGTAGCCTTGCCTGTCATGGTGGAATATTTCTATGATTGGAAAACATTCTGAAGAAATGTGAGTGTTATCTTTTAGCATTCATATTGTTGATGGAGCTCACCTATTTTTTTCCTTTCTAGTTAAATATTCTCATGCAGCAATGTTGTTATTGCCTATTGTTTTTTGGGGTTATGTTATGTAATGTTACTTTTCAAAAAAGTTTAAGAAGGCACAAAGGGCCATTTTGGCCATTGCCAAAATGTTCATATGGCAATATTATGTTTGCCTTTAAGAACCAAAAAAAAAGGCAAAACTAAAAATTTGTCTACTATAGTTAACGTCTCTGTGTGATTTTTCAAAAACCCTGTCAACATACTAACATACACTAACCAATGCAATGAAACAGTCATACAATCATAAGGGGTAGAGTAATATATATTTAGTCACACTTAAAAAAAAAAATTATAACAGACACAGCATGCTCTTGCCAAGAAGTTGCCCCCTCAGGTGAGATAAAGTAATTAGAGAAAATATCACGCACTTTGAGGCCAGAGAGTGGTCTACGTTGAGGGTTCATAGGTGGTCTCACCCTGCGCACATTGTCCGGCCTACGCACAACACCATCAGAGGAGGAACAATCATGTATCCTGGTGAAGTTATGCAGAACAACACAGGCTTTCACAACTTCATTCACATTTTGCTCACTCAACTGAATGGCAGACTGGAGTACCCGCCATTTGGCACAAAGAATTCCAAAGGAACACTCCACCAGTCGTCTAGCACGTGATAGGCGCAAGTTAAAAATTCTGCGCCTGTGGTCAAGGTTGCGTCGGGGATATGGCCTCATGACATTGCGCGATAACTGAAAGGCCTCATCTGCCACAAGGACATAAGGGACTGATTCTTCAGGGGAGCCTGGTAGCTGGCGTGGTGGTGGTAGATCCAACTGGTTGGTGCGTAGCCGCCGAGCCATTATGGAAGTATTGAAGACTCTAGAGTCTCCCGTCCTTCCATAGGCCCCAATGTTAACAATTATAAACTTGTATTGAGGGTCTACCAGAGCCAACAATACAACAGAAAAGTATTGTTTATAATTGAAGAATTGAGAGCCAGAGTTCGGCGGCTTACGCACCCGGATATGTTTGCCATCCAGGGCCCCAATACAATTTGGAAACTGGCAGTCCTCCTCAAAGTCCCTTGATATCCTCAACCAGTCTTCCATCCTGGGCTCGGGCATGACCACTTGATGGAGTCTTGTCCAGATTTCTGTACATGTAGACCTGACTATGCCTGAAATGATTGATCTTCCAATGAGAAACTCATGGTGGAGGGCGGCATAAGACAGGCCAGTGGACAGGAAGCTGTAGAACAACATAAATTGATAAGTTTAGAATGCATAAAGTCCAAAAACATCAGTTACATGCCGACCAAACTTGGTAGGAATTGAGATAGAATAACACACACATATTTGGTTGCACAATGACTAAGTGATATGCAGGACATATTAGAGCTAACATTCTGGTGTGTAAGTTGAAACATATTTGGAGTAAGATGAGGGCATTAAACTTTGTCCAAGAAGGCAAAAAAACAGACTTTAGCACACACATTATGAACATAGAGAATGTGGTTGTGTAGTACATACCGTATTGTGAGTAGAAGTCGCTCCTCTGCAGATATAGCTTTGCGCATCCTTGTGTCCTGAAAGGTTATCCCAGGGAGCACTGTCTCCAAGAGTCGATCAAATGTGGAAATGCTCATGCGACAGTACTGGTAAAATTTATCCGGATGCTCCCGCAGAGAAGAATAGAGGCGGTGAAAATGACCTCTTGTGAGTCGTTGCCTCAAAAGTGGATGGACCCACATGCGTCTCCTCCTCCGCGGATCCACTATCACTGGGTATGGTTGCCCAAAGCGCCGTGACAAAAGCCAGTTAAACAGAACCTGCTCAGTTGTATTGAATCTCAGACCCTCTGCCATGTTGCACAAAGAACACCAACACACCTCGTGAAAGCAAGCTCACAAATGGACAGAATGGAGGCAGCCACCTGTTTCTGAGTGTATAAATAGGGTGATGGCTAATGATTTAAATTGTTAGCAGGCCTCAAAACCGTTAAATGTCCATTTTGCAAGGCTGCGAGAAAATATCGCCATACGGATTGCATACGGATGCCATATGGATTACATACGGATGCAGACATGCGCAAAATACGCGACCGCACCTGGCTTACGGATGACCTACGGAGCACTATTTAGGGGTCATTCATCCGTTTAACGCATGTAAACTACGGACCGTATTTTGCGCTGGTTAGAGTGACTCCAGCCTTACAATGATACCTGGTGATTAAATCCATCTTGTGGTTGTTGTTTAATCTTTATTTTCAGTTTGTAGTTAATGATATGCTCGTGTCCTAAGGCAGGGCTGGTGTATGTGGTGCTCTGTAGAGTTGAGCGAAACGGGTCAAAAAAATTCAAAAGTCGCCGACTTTTGGCAAAGTCGGGTTTCATGAAACGAAACCCGACCCTAGGATGAGGTCGGCCACGAGGTCGGCGACTTACGCGCCAAAGTCGCGTTTCAAAAGTTTGTTTTGCGCTCTTTTTCAGCCAATCAGGATCCACGGACACTGTGGGCAACGTGATGACATAGGCACGGGTCACCACCATCTTTCAGAAGGGCATGCAAGTGATTGGCTTGCTTTGGTGGGCGTCACAGGGGGTATAAAAGGGCGTGCACGGCGACCGCCATCTTACTTCTGCCGATCTCAGTATAGGGAGAGGTTGCTGCTGATTCTGTAGGGAGAGCGTTAGGCAGGGAAGAAGACCAAAAAACTGCTTCTGCAGCTAGCGATTTGGCCTGCACAACACACCAGTCACTGTGTGTGCAGTGCAAGGGGAGGCTATATAGTGGTGTATCAGTGGTGTTGGTTGTTGGGCTGCCTTCTAAGGCTTCCTGACAGGCTGGCATTGCTGTTTACCCACTGCTCCGCAAACTGCTTTTTTAAAAGCAATCCAATCTCCCTTATCCTCTAGTCACTTTGGTCACAGCTGTGCCATCGAGCCTGTCACATAGCGCTCAGATATTCATTGGGCCTCAAACTGCTTTTTTAAAAGCAATCCCAATTTTTTTTTTTTTGTCCTGCTGTGAAGAAAAAAAAACTGCTTCTGCTGCTGATAGCAAATTGGCCTGCTCAACACACCAGTCACTGTGTGAAGTGCAAGGGGAGGCTATATAGTGGTGTATCAGTGGTTTTGGTTGTTGGGCTGCCTTTTAAGGCTTCCTGACAGGCTGGCATTGCTGTTTACCCACTGCTCCGCAAAATGCTTTTTTAAAAGCAATCCAATCTCCCTTTTCCTCTAGTCACTTAGGTCACAGCTGTGCCATCGAGCTTGTCACATAGCGCTCAGATATTCATTGGGCCTCACACAATCCAAAAGTGTCCAGTGTCCAAAAGTGTGTGCAGAGATTCGAACTCTCACTTATCCTCTAGTCACTTAGGTCACAGCTGTGCCATCGAGCTTGTCACATAGCGCTCAGATATTCATTGGGCCTCACACAATCCAAAAGTGTCCAGTGTCCAAAAGTGTGTGCAGAGATTCAAAATCTCACTTATTCTCTAGTCACTTAGGTCACAGCTGTGCCATCGAGCCTGTCACATAGCGCTCAGATATTCATTGGGCCTCACACAATCCAAAAGTGTCCAGTGTCCAAAAGTGTGTGCAGAGATTCAAAATCTCACTTATTCTCTAGTCACTTAGGTCACAGTTGTGCCATCGAGCTTGTCACATAGCGCTCAGATATTCATTGGGCCTCACACAATCCAAAAGTGTCCAGTGTCCAAAAGTGTGTGCAGAGATTCAAACTCTCACTTATCCTCTAGTCACTTAGGTCACAGCTGTGCCATCGAGCTTGTCACATAGCGCTCAGATATTCATTGGGCCTCACACAATCCAAAAGTGTCCAGTGTCCAAAAGTGTGTGCAGAGATTCAAACTCTCACTTATCCTCTAGTCACTTAGGTCACAGCTGTGCCATCGAGCTTGTCACATAGCGCTCAGATATTCATTGGGCCTCACACAATCCAAAAGTGTCCAGTGTCCAAAAGTGTGTGCAGAGATTCAAAATCTCACTTATTCTCTAGTCACTTAGGTCACAGCTGTGCCATCGAGCTTGTCACATAGCCCTCAGATATTCATTGGGCCTCACACAATCCAAAAGTGTCCAGTGTCCAAAAGTGTGTGCAGAGATTCAAAATCTCACTTATTCTCTACAGGAAAGATGTATATCTTTGTACCGTGTTAGCCAGTAGATAGAAAAATATTCAGGATTGAGAGTCCTCAGTAGTTGATACCTTTTAATGGCTAACTGAAAAGATGGTAATACATTGCAAGCTTTCGAGACTACTCAGGTCTCTTCATCAGGCTAGACTAATACAAAATCTGAAGTCACATATTTATGCACAATACAGCCTAGAAAAAATGCAATAGATAAGACAAGTGACGTGAAGCAGAACTATCAATATGGGAGAGGGAGAAACATAAATATAAACATTGGACCAGTTCATAGATAAGGAGTCTGGATGTTTTATGGTCCTCTGATTGGGGTCTAGTTCTGTGTTGCCCTGCAAGGTTTTAAAAGGAAATTCCTTAATTGATGTAAAAAGACATAAATCCATGCGACACATTCATTCCAGCACTGAGAGTGTCAAAGTTCGTCATAAATTTGTACTCCCAAACTCGTCTCTCTATCTGAGATGTGAAGTTACCTTTCAATACCAGTAATTTCATATCCATGCTGCTGTGATCAGGGATACAGAAATGTTTTGCCACAGGTAGATCCATTCTTTTTTCTCTTATTGTGTGACGATGAGCATTCATCCTTGTTCTAAGCTTTTGCCCTGTCTCCCCCACATACAGACCCCCAGTTGGACATTTAGTACAAATAATTAAGTACACCACATTAGATGTAATGCAGGTGAAAGTACCTGGGATCTTGTAGTCCTGATGTGAGTTGGGGATCTTTATCTTGTCCGTGGTCATTATAAATGGACAGGTTTTACATTTTTTCTGGTTGCAAGGAAAGGTTCCTGCAGCTGTTGGAGAGGACAGGGAGCTTCTGACAATGATGCTTCTTAAATTTGGGGGCTGCCTAAAACACAGCAGTGGGGGGTCTGGAAAAATTGATTTTAATCGGGCATCTTTTTGTAGTAAAGGTTGTAATTTCCGTGCAGCTCCCCTTAGCACCTCCAGATTTGGGTTGTAGGTGACTACTAGAGGCACTCGGTTATTTTCTTCTTTAGCTTTGTAATGTAGCAGGTGATTCCTTGACAATCTGGTGGCTCTTGTAATTTGGTTTTCAATTGTTCTTGGATGGTAACCCTGATTCAAAAAGGTTTTTTTGAGGCGACCAAGGTGTTTGTCTCTATCCATGGGGTTGGAACATATACGATTGTATCTGATGGCTTGGCTATAGATAATAGAGTTCTTTATGTGTTTTGGATGGAAACTGTCCCATTTAAGGTATGTTGGACGGTCGATTGGCTTCTGATACAGGGATGTCTCTATTTCATTGTTTTTTAGCTTAATGATGGTGTCCAAAAAATTAATCTCGGTACTGGAGTAGTTGAGTGTTAAATTGATGGTGGGATGAAATTGATTAAACTGTTCGTGGAACGTCTTTAGCTGTTGCTCAGACTCCGTCCAGATGATTAAAATATCATCAATGAAGCGGTAGTAGGCCAGGGGCCTGATGGGGCATGAGGACAAAAAATCGCTTTCAAGCTTGGCCATGAAAAGATTTGCATACTGTGGAGCCATTTTACTTCCCATAGCTGTGCCAGTCTCCTGTAGATAGATCCTGTTGTCAAATTCAAAGTAATTGTGGGTGAGGATGAATTTTATAAGTTTCACCACGGCATCAGCATCAGTCCCTGTGTTTTCCATGAAGAATTTGCAGGCATGTAAACCATCTTGGTGTGGGATATTAGAGTACAAAGATTCCACATCCATGGAGGCCAGGATGGTTCCTTCTGGTATTGAAAGGTAACTTCACATCTCAGATAGAGAGACGAGTTTGGGAGTACAAATTTATGACGAACTTTGACACTCTCAGTGCTGGAATGAATGTGTCGCATGGATTTATGTCTTTTTACATCAATTAAGGAATTTCCTTTTAAAACCTTGCAGGGCAACACAGAACTAGACCCCAATCAGAGGACCATAAAACATCCAGACTCCTTATCTATGAACTGGTCCAATGTTTATATTTATGTTTCTCCCTCTCCCATATTGATAGTTCTGCTTCACGTCACTTGTCTTATCTATTGCATTTTTTCTAGGCTGTATTGTGCATAAATATGTGACTTCAGATTTTGTATTAGTCTAGCCTGATGAAGAGACCTGAGTAGTCTCGAAAGCTTGCAATGTATTACCATCTTTTCAGTTAGCCATTAAAAGGTATCAACTACTGAGGACTCTCAATCCTGAATATTTCACTTATTCTCTAGTCACTTAGGTCACAGCTGTGCCATCGAGCCTGTCACATAGCGCTCAGATATTCATTGGGCCTCACACAATCCAAAAGTGTCCAGTGTCCAAAAGTGTGTGCAGAGATTCAAAATCTCACTTATTCTCTAGTCACTTAGGTCACAGCTGTGCCATCGAGCTTGTCACATAGCGCTCAGATATTCATTGGGCCTCACACAATCCAAAAGTGTCCAGTGTCCAAAAGTGTGTGCAGAGATTCAAACTCTCACTTATCCTCTAGTCACATAGGTCACAGCTGTGCCATCGAGCTTGTCACATAGCGCTCAGATATTCATTGGGCCTCACACAATCCAAAAGTGTCCAGTGTCCAAAAGTGTGTGCAGAGATTCAAACTCTCACTTATCCTCTAGTCACTTAGGTCACAGCTGTGCCATCGAGCTTGTCACATAGCGCTCAGATATTCATTGGGCCTCACACAATCCAAAAGTGTCCAGTGTCCAAAAGTGTGTGCAGAGATTCAAAATCTCACTTATTCTCTAGTCACTTAGGTCACAGCTGTGCCATCGAGCTTGTCACATAGCGCTCAGATATTCATTGGGCCTCACACAATTCAAAAGTGTCCAGTGTCCAAAAGTGTGTGAAGAGATTCAAACTCTCACTTATCCTCTAGTCACTTAGGTCACAGCTGTGCCATCGAGCTTGTCACATAGCGCTCAGATATTCATTGGGCCTCACACAATCCAAAAGTGTCCAGTGTCCAAAAGTGTGTGCAGAGATTCAAAATCTCACTTATTCTCTAGTCGCTTAGGTCACAGCTGTGCCATCGAGCCTGTCACATAGCGCTCAGATATTCATTGGGCCTCACACAATCCAAAAGTGTCCAGTGTCCAAAAGTGTGTGCAGAGATTCAAAATCTCACTTATTCTCTAGTCACTTAGGTCACAGCTGTGCCATCGAGCTTGTCACATAGCGCTCAGATATTCATTGGGCCTCACACAATCCAAAAGTGTCCAGTGTCCAAAAGTGTGTGCAGAGATTCAAACTCTCACTTATCCTCTAGTCACTTAGGTCACAGCTGTGCCATCGAGCTTGTCACATAGCGCTCAGATATTCATTGGGCCTCACACAATCCAAAAGTGTCCAGTGTCCAAAAGTGTGTGCAGAGATTCAAACTCTCACTTATCCTCTAGTCACTTAGGTCACAGCTGTGCCATCGAGCTTGTCACATAGCGCTCAGATATTCATTGGGCCTCACACAATCCAAAAGTGACCAGTGTCCAAAATTGTGTGCAGAGATTCAAACTCTCACTTATCCTATAGTCACTTAGGTCACAGCTGTGCCATCGAGCTTGTCACATAGCGCTCAGATATTCATTGGGCCTCACACAATCCAAAAGTGTCCAGTGTCCAAAAGTGTGTGCAGAGATTCAAACTCTCACTTATCCTCTAGTCACTTAGGTCACAGCTGTGCCATCGAGCTTGTCACATAGCGCTCAGATATTCATTGGGCCTCACACAATCCAAAAGTGTCCAGTGTCCAAAAGTGTGTGCAGAGATTCAAACTCTCACTTATCCTCTAGTCACTTAGGTCACAGCTGTGCCATCGAGCTTGTCACATAGCGCTCAGATATTCATTGGGCCTCACACAATCCAAAAGTGTCCAGTGTCCAAAAGTGTGTGCAGAGATTCAAAATCTCACTTATTCTCTAGTCACTTAGGTCACAGCTGTGCCATCGAGCCTGTCACATAGCGCTCAGATATTCATTGGGCCTCACACAATCCAAAAGTGTCCAGTGTCCAAAAGTGTGTGCAGAGATTCAAAATCTCACTTATTCTCTAGTCACTTAGGACACAGCTGTGCCATCGAGCTTGTCACATAGCGCTCAGATATTCATTGGGCCTCACACAATCCAAAAGTGTCCAGTGTCCAAAAGTGTGTGCAGAGATTCAAAATCTCACTTATTCTCTAGTCACTTAGGTCACAGCTGTGCCATCGAGCCTGTCACATAGCGCTCAGATATTCATTGGGCCTCACACAATCCAAAAGTGTCCAGTGTCCAAAAGTGTGTGCAGAGATTCAAAATCTCACTTATTCTCTAGTCACTTAGGACACAGCTGTGCCATCGAGCTTGTCACATAGCGCTCAGATATTCATTGGGCCTCACACAATCCAAAAGTGTCCAGTGTCCAAAAGTGTGTGCAGAGATTCAAACTCTCACTTATCCTCTAGTCACATAGGTCACAGCTGTGCCATCGATCTTGTCACATAGTGCTCAGATATTCATTGGGCCTCACACAATCCAAAAGTGTCCAGTGTCCAAAAGTGTGTGCAGAGATTCAAAATCTCACTTATTCTCTAGTCACTTAGGTCACAGCTGTGCCATTGAGCCTGTCACATAGCGCTCAGATATTCATTGGGCCTCACACAATCCAAAAGTGTCCAGTGTCCAAAAGTGTGTGCAGAGATTAAAATTCTCACTTATCCTCTAGTCACTTAGGTCACAGCTGTGCCATCGAGCTTGTCACATAGCGCTCAGATATTCATTGGGCCTCACACAATCCAAAAGTGTCCAGTGTCCAAAAGTGTGTGCAGAGATTCAAACTCTCACTTATCCTCTAGTCACTTAGGTCACAGCTGTGCCATCGAGCTTTTCACATAGCGCTCAGATATTCATTGGGCCTCACACAATCCAAAAGTGTCCAGTGTCCAAAAGTGTGTGCAGAGATTCAAACTCTCACTTATCCTCTAGTCACTTAGGTCACAGCTGTGCCATCGAGCTTGTCACATAGCGCTCAGATATTCATTGGGCCTCACACAATCCAAAAGTGTCCAGTGTCCAAAAGTGTGTGCAGAGATTCAAACTCTCACTTATCCTCTAGTCACTTAGGTCACAGCTGTGCCATCGAGCTTGTCACATAGCGCTCAGATATTCATTGGGCCTCACACAATCCAAAAGTGTCCAGTGTCCAAAAGTGTGTGCAGAGATTCAAACTCTCACTTATCCTCTAGTCACTTAGGTCACAGCTGTGCCATCGAGCTTGTCACATAGCGCTCAGATATTCATTGGGCCTCACACAATCCAAAAGTGTCCAGTGTCCAAAAGTGTGTGCAGAGATTCAAAATCTCACTTATTCTCTAGTCACTTAGGTCACAGCTGTGCCATCGAGCCTGTCACATTGCGCTCAGATATTCATTGGGCCTCACACAATCCAAAAGTGTCCAGTGTCCAAAAGTGTGTGCAGAGATTCAAAATCTCACTTATTCTCTAGTCACTTAGGTCACAGCTGTGCCATCGAGCTTGTCACATAGCGCTCAGATATTCATTGGGCCTCACACAATCCAAAAGTGTCCAGTGTCCAAAAGTGTGTGCAGAGATTCAAACTCTCACTTATCCTCTAGTCACTTAGGTCACAGCTGTGCCATCGAGCTTGTCACATAGCGCTCAGATATTCATTGGGCCTCACACAATCCAAAAGTGTCCAGTGTCCAAAAGTGTGTGCAGAGATTCAAACTCTCACTTATCCTCTAGTCACTTAGGTCACAGCTGTGCCATCGAGCTTGTCACATAGCGCTCAGATATTCATTGGGCCTCATACAATCCAAAAGTGTCCAGTGTCCAAAAGTGTGTGCAGAGATTCAAACTCTCACTTATCCTCTAGTCACTTAGGTCACAGCTGTGCCATCGAGCTTGTCACATAGCGCTCAGATATTCATTGGGCCTCACACAATCCAAAAGTGTCCAGTGTCCAAAAGTGTGTGCAGAGATTCAAACTCTCACTTATCCTCTAGTCACTTAGGTCACAGCTGTGCCATCGAGCTTGTCACATAGCGCTCAGATATTCATTGGGCCTCACACAATCCAAAAATGTCCAGTGTCCAAAAGTGTGTGCAGAGATTCAAAATCTCACTTATTCTCTAGTCAATTAGGTCACAGCTGTGCCATCGAGCCTGTCACATTGCGCTCAGATATTCATTGGGCCTCACACAATCCAAAAGTGTCCAGTGTCCAAAAGTGTGTGCAGAGATTCAAAATCTCACTTATTCTCTAGTCACTTAGGTCACAGCTGTGCCATCGAGCTTGTCACATAGCGCTCAGATATTCATTGGGCCTCGCACAATCCAAAAGTGTCCAGTGTCCAAAAGTGTGTGCAGAGATTCAAACTCTCACTTATCCTCTAGTCACTTAGGTCACAGCTGTGCCATCGAGCTTGTCACATAGCGCTCAGATATTCATTGGGCCTCACACAATCCAAAAGTGTCCAGTGTCCAAAAGTGTGTGCAGAGATTCAAACTCTCACTTATCCTCTAGTCACTTAGGTCACAGCTGTGCCATCGAGCTTGTCACATAGCGCTCAGATATTCATTGGGCCTCACACAATCCAAAAGTGTCCAGTGTCCAAAAGTGTGTGCAGAGATTCAAACTCTCACTTATCCTCTAGTCACTTAGGTCACAGCTGTGCCATCGAGCTTGTCACATAGCGCTCAGATATTCATTGGGCCTCACACAATCCAAAATTGTCCAGTGTCCAAAAGTGTGTGCAGAGATTCAAAATCTCACTTATTCTCTAGTCACTTAGGTCACAGCTGTGCCATCGAGCCTGTCACATTGCGCTCAGATATTCAATGGGCCTCACACAATCCAAAAGTGTCCAGTGTCCAAAAGTGTGTGCAGAGATTCAAAATCTCACTTATTCTCTAGTCACTTAGGTCACAGCTGTGCCATCGAGCTTGTCACATAGCGCTCAGATATTCATTGGGCCTCGCACAATCCAAAAGTGTCCAGTGTCCAAAAGTGTGTGCAGAGATTCAAACTCGCACTTATCCTCTAGTCACTTAGGTCACAGCTGTGCCATCGAGCTTGTCACATAGCGCTCAGATATTCATTGGGCCTCACACAATCCAAAAGTGTCCAGTGTCCAAAAGTGTG
Source organism: Dendrobates tinctorius (assembly GCF_039654945.1). Taxonomy (NCBI): domain Eukaryota; kingdom Metazoa; phylum Chordata; class Amphibia; order Anura; family Dendrobatidae; genus Dendrobates; species Dendrobates tinctorius. Next base: position 50,023,527 of record NW_027361683.1, read on the forward strand.
TGCAGAGATTCAAACTCTCACTTATCCTCTAGTCACTTAGGTCACAGCTGTGCCATCGAGCTTGTCACATAGCGCTCAGATATTCATTGGGCCTCATACAATCCAAAAGTATCCAGTGTCCAAAAGTGTGTGCAGAGATTCAAAATCTCACTTATTCTCTAGTCACTTAGGTCACAGCTGTGCCATCGAGCTTGTCACATAGCGCTCAGATATTCATTGGGCCTCACACAATCCAAAAGTGTCCAGTGTCCAAAAGTGTGTGCAGAGATTCAAACTCTCACTTATCCTCTAGTCACTTAGGTCACAGCTGTGCCATCGAGCTTGTCACATAGCGCTCAGATATTCATTGGGCCTCACACAATCCAAAAGTGTCCAGTGTCCAAAAGTGTGTGCAGAGATTCAAAATCTCACTTATTCTCTAGTCACTTAGGTCACAACTGTGCCATCGAGCCTGTCACATAGCGCTCAGATATTCATTGGGCCTCACACAATCCAAAAGTGTCCAGTGTCCAAAAGTGTGTCCAGAGATTCAAAATCTCACTTATTCTCTAGTCACTTAGGTCACAGCTGTGCCATCGAGCTTGTCACATAGCGCTCAGATATTCATTGGGCCTCACACAATCCAAAAGTGTCCAGTGTCCAAAAGTGTGTGCAGAGATTCAAACTCTCACTTATCCTCTAGTCACTTAGGTCACAGCTGTGGCATCAAGCTTGTCACATAGCGCTCAGATATTCATTGGGCCTCACACAATCCAAAAGTGTCCAGTGTCCAAAAGTGTGTGCAGAGATTCAAACTCTCACTTATCCTCTAGTCACTTAGGTCACAGCTGTGCCATCGAGCTTGTCACATAGCGCTCAGATATTCATTGGGCCTCACACAATCCAAAAGTGTCCAGTGTCCAAAAGTGTGTGCAGAGATTCAAACTCTCACTTATCCTCTAGTCACTTAGGTCACAGCTGTGCCATCGAGCTTGTCACATAGCGCTCAGATATTCATTGGGCCTCACACAATCCAAAAGTATCCAGTGTCCAAAAGTGTGTGCAGAGATTCAAACTCTCACTTTATCCTCTAGTCACTTAGGTCACAGCTCTGCCATCGAGCTTGTCACATAGCGCTCAGATATTCATTGGGCCTCACACAATCCAAAAGTGTCCAGTGTCCAAAAGTGTGTGCAGAGATTCAAACTCTCACTTATCCTCTAGTCACTTAGGTCACAGCTGTGCCATCGAGCTTGTCACATAGCGCTCAGATATTCATTGGGCCTCACACAATCCAAAAGTGTCCAGTGTCCAAAAGTGTGTGCAGAGATTCAAACTCTCACTTATCCTCTAGTCACTTAGGTCACAGCTGTGCCATCGAGCTTGTCACATAGCGCTCAGATATTCATTGGGCCTCACACAATCCAAAAGTGTCCAGTGTCCAAAAGTGTGTGCAGAGATTCAAACTCTCACTTATCCTCTAGTCACTTAGGTCACAGCTGTGCCATCGAGCTTGTCACATAGCGCTCAGATATTCATTGGGCCTCACACAATCCAAAAGTGTCCAGTGTCCAAAAGTGTGTGCAGAGATTCAAACTCTCACTTATCCTCTAGTCACTTAGGTCACAGCTGTGCCATCGAGCTTGTCACATAGCGTTCAGATATTCATTGGGCCTCACACAATCCAAAAGTGTCCAGTGTCCAAAAGTGTGTGCAGAGATTCAAAATCTCACTTATTCTCTAGTCACTTAGGTTACAGCTGTGCCATCGAGCTTGTCACATAGCGCTCAGATATTCATTGGGCCTCACACAATCCAAAAGTGTCCAGTGTCCAAAAGTGTGTGCAGAGATTCAAACTCTCACTTATCCTCTAGTCACTTAGGTCACAGCTGTGCCATCGAGCTTGTCACATAGCGCTCAGATATTCATTGGGCCTCACACAATCCAAAAGTGTCCAGTGTCCAAAAGTGTGTGCAGAGATTCAAACTCTCACTTATCCTCTAGTCACTTAGGTCACAGCTGTGCCATCGAGCTTGTCACATAGCGCTCAGATATTCATTGGGCCTCACACAATCCAAAAGTGTCCAGTGTCCAAAAGTGTTTGCAGAGATTCAAACTCTCACTTTATCCTCTAGTCACTTAGGTCACAGCTGTGCCATCGAGCTTGTCACATAGCGCTCAGATATTCATTGGGCCTCACACAATCCAAAAGTGTCCAGTGTCCAAAAGTGTGTGCAGAGATTCAAACTCTCACTTATCCTCTAGTCACTTAGGTCACAGCTGTGCCATCGAGCTTGTCACATAGCACTCAGATATTCATTGGGCCTCACACAATCCAAAAGTGTCCAGTGTCCAAAAGTGTGTGCAGAGATTCAAACTCTCACTTATCCTCTAGTCACTTAGGTCACAGCTGTGCCATCGAGCTTGTCACATAGCGCTCAGATATTCATTGGGCCTCACACAATCCAAAAGTGTCCAGTGTCCAAAAGTGTGTGCAGAGATTCAAACTCTCACTTATCCTCTAGTCACTTAGGTCACAGCTGTGCCATCGAGCTTGTCACATAGCGCTCAGATATTCATTGGGCCTCACACAATCCAAAAATGTCCAGTGTCCAAAAGTGTGTGCAGAGATTCAAAATCTCACATATTCTCTAGTCAATTAGGTCACAGCTGTGCCATCGAGCCTGTCACATTGCGCTCAGATATTCATTGGGCCTCACACAATCCAAAAGTGTCCAGTGTCCAAAAGTGTGTGCAGAGATTCAAAATCTCACTTATTCTCTAGTCACTTAGGTCACAGCTGTGCCATCGAGCTTGTCACATAGCGCTCAGATATTCATTGGGCCTCGCACAATCCAAAAGTGTCCAGTGTCCAAAAGTGTGTGCAGAGATTCAAACTCTCACTTATCCTCTAGTCACTTAGGTCACAGCTGTGCCATCGAGCTTGTCACATAGCGCTCAGATATTCATTGGGCCTCACACAATCCAAAAGTGTCCAGTGTCCAAAAGTGTGTGCAGAGATTCAAACTCTCACTTATCCTCTAGTCACTTAGGTCACAGCTGTGCCATCGAGCTTGTCACATAGCGCTCAGATATTCATTGGGCCTCACACAATCCAAAAGTGTCCAGTGTCCAAAAGTGTGTGCAGAGATTCAAACTTTCACTTATCCTCTAGTCACTTAGGTCACAGCTGTGCCATCGAGCTTGTCACATAGCGCTCAGATATTCATTGGGCCTCACACAATCCAAAATTTTCCAGTGTCCAAAAGTGTGTGCAGAGATTCAAAATCTCACTTATTCTCTAGTCACTTAGGTCACAGCTGTGCCATCGAGCCTGTCACATTGCGCTCAGATATTCATTGGGCCTCACACAATCCAAAAGTGTCCAGTGTCCAAAAGTGTGTGCAGAGATTCAAAATCTCACTTATTCTCTAGTCACTTAGGTCACAGCTGTGCCATCGAGCTTGTCACATAGCGCTCAGATATTCATTGGGCCTCGCACAATCCAAAAGTGTCCAGTGTCCAAAAGTGTGTGCAGAGATTCAAACTCTCACTTATCCTCTAGTCACTTAGGTCACAGCTGTGCCATCGAGCTTGTCACATAGCGCTCAGATATTCATTGGGCCTCACACAATCCAAAAGTGTCCAGTGTCCAAAAGTGTGTGCAGAGATTCAAACTCTCACTTATCCTCTAGTCACTTAGGTCACAGCTGTGCCATCGAGCTTGTCACATAGTGCTCAGATATTCATTGGGCCTCATACAATCCAAAAGTGTCCAGTGTCCAAAAGTGTGTGCAGAGATTCAAAATCTCACTTATTCTCTAGTCACTTAGGTCACAGCTGTGCCATCGAGCTTGTCACATAGCGCTCAGATATTCATTGGGCCTCACACAATCCAAAAGTGTCCAGTGTCCAAAAGTGTGTGCAGAGATTCAAACTCTCACTTATCCTCTAGTCACTTAGGTCACAGCTGTGCCATCGAGCTTGTCACATAGCGCTCCGATATTCATTGGGCCTCACACAATCCAAAAGTGTCCAGTGTCCAAAAGTGTGTGCAGAGATTCAAAATCTCACTTATTCTCTAGTCACTTAGGTCACAACTGTGCCATCGAGCCTGTCACATAGCGCTCAGATATTCATTGGGCCTCACACAATCCAAAAGTGTCCAGTGTCCAAAAGTGTGTCCAGAGATTCAAAATCTCACTTATTCTCTAGTCACTTAGGTCACAGCTGTGCCATCGAGCTTGTCACATAGCGCTCAGATATTCATTGGGCCTCACACAATCCAAAAGTGTCCAGTGTCCAAAAGTGTGTGCAGAGATTCAAACTCTCACTTATCCTCTAGTCACTTAGGTCACAGCTGTGGCATCAAGCTTGTCACATAGCGCTCAGATATTCATTGGGCCTCACACAATCCAAAAGTGTCCAGTGTCCAAAAGTGTGTGCAGAGATTCAAACTCTCACTTATCCTCTAGTCACTTAGGTCACAGCTGTGCCATCGAGCTTGTCACATAGCGCTCAGATATTCATTGGGCCTCACACAATCCAAAAGTGTCCAGTGTCCAAAAGTGTGTGCAGAGATTCAAACTCTCACTTATCCTCTAGTCACTTAGGTCACAGCTGTGCCATCGAGCTTGTCACATAGCGCTCAGATATTCATTGGGCCTCACACAATCCAAAAGTATCCAGTGTCCAAAAGTGTGTGCAGAGATTCAAACTCTCACTTTATCCTCTAGTCACTTAGGTCACAGCTCTGCCATCGAGCTTGTCACATAGCGCTCAGATATTCATTGGGCCTCACACAATCCAAAAGTGTCCAGTGTCCAAAAGTGTGTGCAGAGATTCAAACTCTCACTTATCCTCTAGTCACTTAGGTCACAGCTGTGCCATCGAGCTTGTCACATAGCGCTCAGATATTCATTGGGCCTCACACAATCCAAAAGTGTCCAGTGTCCAAAAGTGTGTGCAGAGATTCAAACTCTCACTTATCCTCTAGTCACTTAGGTCACAGCTGTGCCATCGAGCTTGTCACATAGCGCTCAGATATTCATTGGGCCTCACACAATCCAAAAGTGTCCAGTGTCCAAAAGTGTGTGCAGAGATTCAAACTCTCACTTATCCTCTAGTCACTTAGGTCACAGCTGTGCCATCGAGCTTGTCACATAGCGCTCAGATATTCATTGGGCCTCACACAATCCAAAAGTGTCCAGTGTCCAAAAGTGTGTGCAGAGATTCAAACTCTCACTTATCCTCTAGTCACTTAGGTCACAGCTGTGCCATCGAGCTTGTCACATAGCGTTCAGATATTCATTGGGCCTCACACAATCCAAAAGTGTCCAGTGTCCAAAAGTGTGTGCAGAGATTCAAAATCTCACTTATTCTCTAGTCACTTAGGTTACAGCTGTGCCATCGAGCTTGTCACATAGCGCTCAGATATTCATTGGGCCTCACACAATCCAAAAGTGTCCAGTGTCCAAAAGTGTGTGCAGAGATTCAAACTCTCACTTATCCTCTAGTCACTTAGGTCACAGCTGTGCCATCGAGCTTGTCACATAGCGCTCAGATATTCATTGGGCCTCACACAATCCAAAAGTGTCCAGTGTCCAAAAGTGTGTGCAGAGATTCAAACTCTCACTTATCCTCTAGTCACTTAGGTCACAGCTGTGCCATCGAGCTTGTCACATAGCGCTCAGATATTCATTGGGCCTCACACAATCCAAAAGTGTCCAGTGTCCAAAAGTGTTTGCAGAGATTCAAACTCTCACTTTATCCTCTAGTCACTTAGGTCACAGCTGTGCCATCAAGCTTGTCACATAGCGCTCAGATATTCATTGGGCCTCACATAATCCAAAAGTGTCCAGTGTCCAAAAGTGTGTGCAGAGATTCAAACTCTCACTTATCCTCTAGTCACTTAGGTCACAGCTGTGCCATCGAGCTTGTCACATAGCGCTCAGATATTCATTGGGCCTCACACAATCCAAAAGTGTCCAGTGTCCAAAAGTGTGTGCAGAGATTCAAACTCTCACTTATCCTCTAGTCACTTAGGTCACAGCTGTGCCATCGAGCTTGTCACATAGCGCTCAGAAATTCATTGGGCCTCACACAATCCAAAAGTGTCCAGTGTCCAAAAGTGTGTGCAGAGATTCAAAATCTCACTTATTCTCTAGTCACTTAGGTCACAGCTGTGCCATCGAGCTTGTCACATAGCGCTCAGATATTCATTGGGCCTCACACAATCCAAAAGTGTCCAGTGTCCAAAAGTGTGTGCAGAGATTCAAAATCTCACTTATTCTCTAGTCACTTAGGTCACAGCTGTGCCATCGAGCTTGTCACATAGCGCTCAGATATTCATTGGGCCTCACACAATCCAAAAGTGTCCAGTGTCCAAAAGTGTGTGCAGAAATTCAAAATCTCCCCTGTCCTATAGACACCTTGTTTTACATACTATATAGTTTGTTGGATTTTGTCTACATTTCTACCAAAAATGAGGAAGGCTGGTGGAAGAGGCCGTGGAATTGGGCGGGGGTTGGCAGCTGGTAATGATGGTGTTGGTGGTGGATCTGATGGTAGTGGCAAGAGCAAAATAGGACCGAATGCAGGAGGTGTTGAGCCTGCGTCATCGTCTGGCTACATAAGGCCTCGAATGCTTAGTTTTCTAGGAGTTGGCAAACCGCTTTTAAAGCCAGAGCATCAGGAAAAAGTTTTGTCTTAGATTGCTGACTCAGCCTCCAGCTCTATCGCCTCCTCTTCTTCAGTTGCTTTTACTCACTGAGTCGTCATTGGAGGCTCATGTTCATGAACCACACCTTTCCTTGTGTCCTTCACCCCAACCAAGATTGAAGGATGACGCAGGCCATACTACTGATTACTCCATGGAGCTGTTTTCACATACCATGCCTGGATTATCAAGTCAAATGGTGAATTACCCAGGCCAAGATGAATCTGACATGGAGTGCACTGATGCACAGCCGCTGATGGATGATTCTGCTGGTACATTCACTCAGAGCACTACATTGTCCTCGCAGTGTACAGAGCCAGATTCTGACCCTGATGAGACTCAGGTGCCCCTTCCCGCACACTATACCACCATACACGGTGACACAGAGGAAGGTGCACATGACATAGAAGAGGAGGTGATGGATGACCCAGTTGTTGACCCAGATTGGCATCCATTGGGGGAAGAGGGTGCTGCTTCCAATAGCTCAGATGAGGAGCATCCACAGCAGACATCGACATCGCAACAGCTGTTATCTGGCAGGCCCGGAGCACTCCAAAGACAGGTTCCAAACATCAAAAGAGTTGCTGGACAGCTTGTCCAGAGGGTCAAAAGATCACAGCGTGCTAGGCCGCAAAATGTCTGCCAAAGTAGGAAGAGTGCAGTGTGGCACTTTTTTGAACAAAATCCTCATGATCAGGCCAAGGTTATCTGTAAGAAGTGCGCAAAGACCTTTAGCCGAGGGAAAAATCTGAAAAATTTGAATACCAGTTGCATGCTTAGACATTTAACCAGCATGCACTTGCAAGCGTGGACACAACACCAAACCTCAAGTGCCACATGTGCAACTGATCACAACGAAGGTAGTCAGCAACGCTACATTGTTTCCCCCACTGTAAGCCCACCGGTTAGCACAGCAGCAAATGTTGAGGTGTCGTTGCAAGGCCACAGCAGTCAGGGAATCCCACTGTTATAACAATGAAAGACTGATTCTAGGCCATCAGAAAGAACACCAACTCCATCACCATCATCAACCCTCTCTCAGTCCGCCCTGTCCACCGCTACTTCCACCATATGCAGCTCTCAAGTCCAGCTCACCCTCCCAGACACTATGAGTAGGTCAAGAAAGTACTCAGTCTCTCATCCACGTACACTGGGTTTGAACGCCCACATTGCCAAACTAATCTCGTTTGAGATGATGCCCTTTCGGTTGGTGGAAAGCACAGCTTTCCGCGAACTCATGGCCTATGCAGTACCACGCTATGACCTACCCAGTCGCCACTTCTTCTCTCGCAAAGCTATCTCAGCCCTCCACCATCATGTGAAAGACCGCATTGTCCATGAATCAAGCAGTCAGTGAGCGGAAAGGTGCACCTCACAACTGATGCATGGTCCAGTCGGCATGGCCAGGGCCGTTATGTGTCCATCACTGCGCACTGGGTTAATGTGGTGGATGCAGGATCCACAGGGGACAGCGGTGGTGGGACAGTGCTGCCTAGCCCACGGTATAGGAAACAGTTGGCTGTAGGCGTTCGACCCTCCTCCTCCTCCACCTCCTCCAGAAGCGAAAGCTCGTCCACAGAGCGCAGTCGTACGAGCACTCCATCTGCAGCTGCCACTGTTGCACACGATGTGTCCCCCTATCGAGCAGCTAGTGGAAAGCGTCAGCAGGCTGTGTTGCAGATGATGTGTTTGGGCGACAGACACACCGCTGAGGTGCTGGCCGAGTACTTGAAGCGACAAACTGAGTCATGGCTGGGCAGTGTACATCTTGAGGCAGGCAAGGTAGTTAGTGATAACGGCCGTAATTTTGTGGCAGCCATAGCCCTTTCAAAACTCAGCCACATACCTTGCTTGGCTCACACCTTGAACCTGGTGGTGCAGTGCTTCCTCAAAAATTATCCGGAGTTAACAGCCCTGCTCCAGAAGGTGCGAAGACTGTGCGCGCACATCCGCCGGTCGCCTGTACACTCCGTTCGTATGCACAAGCTGCAGCGATTGCTCCACCTTCCCAACCACCGCCTCATTATCGACATTGCAACAAGGTGGAACTCCACCCTGCACATGGTGGAGCGGCTGTGCGAGCAGAGGCAGGCCATAATGCATTTGTGGGAGGATACACGGCCAGGCACTTTGAGAGCAGACATGGAGTTGACAGGTGTGCAGTGGTCGAAGCTGAAAGACCTTTGTAAAGTCCTTCAGTGTTTTGAGGAATGCACACGGCTGGTAAGCGCAGACGACGCCATCCTAAGCATGAGCATCCCACTTATGCGTCTGCTCATGCAAACTTTGACGCACCTTAAGGAGCAGGCGTCTGCAGCCAATGTTGATGAGGAGGAAGAGGAGGAGGGAATCCTTGATGACATTCAGCCATTGTCTGCTCAGGGACCTCTCCTGGACGAGGTGGAGGAAGAAGAGGAGGAGGAGGAGGATGATGGGGATGATTACTTAGGGGAGGAGGATGCATCTCGTGGGGAAAGTGAAAATGTTGGCATGGCAAGGTCTGGTACAGGGTTTGTGCGTGACTGGAGGGATGTGGATTTGCCAGAAAGTGCTCCTCCACCCAGCACTCGCAGTGCATCATTGACACCGGGAACATTGGCCCACATGTCAGATTATGCCTTGCAGATCCTAAAAAGGGACCCCCGCATTGCCAAAATGATGAACGATGACGACTACTGGTTGGCCAGCATCCTGGATTCACGCTATAAAGGCAAATTACAAAACATCATGCCACAGGAGAACCTTGACCTAATATTGGCTAATAAACAAGCAACTCTGGTAAATCGGTTGCTTGAGGCATTCCCAGCACACAGCAGCGGTGATGGTTCTCACACGAGCCGTACGGGCCGGGGGCAGCTTGGCAGAGGTGTTCGTGGTGCACACAGCAGAAGTGGCGTTGAAGACAGGGGTTTCATGACAATGTTGTGGACTGATTTTTCAAATACCGCTCACACAACTGGTAATACTGCATCGATGGAAAGTGACAGGAGACAGCAGTTGTCAACTATGGTAACAAACTACTTTTCCTCCCATATCGATGTTCTCCCACACAGGTCATTCCCCTTTGACTATTGGGCTGCTAAACTGGACACCTGGCCTGAATTGGCACAATATGCCTTACAGGAGCTCGCTTGCCCAGCTGCAAGTGTGCTATCGGAAAGAGTCTTCAGTGCAGCTGGATCAATCCTGAAAGAAAAAAGGACCCGTCTGTCAACCCAAAATGTGGATGATCTAACCTTCATTAAAATGAACCACGCATGGGTTTCCAAGGATTTTGTCCCACCTTCCCCTGATGACACATAGGGTGACAGAAAAATGGCTTGCTTTGGTCCACCTCTTCCTGGTACTTCACCTATTTCGCCTTTTGCATCAGCTGAATGTCCAACATCAACATATGCCACTTTCTAAAACTCCCTAACTGTGCTGCCTCCCCCCCATGGCCGGGGTCACCACCTACCGCACGACACCGTGCGAGTGCCGTTGCCCTGGACAGGTGGGTAGGCCGACTCTTGGGCGCCGGCACTGGCACAGGGTCCCTCATAGTGCAATCAAGTGTCTCTGACGGTGGTGGTGCACACCCGCCGTCAGACACACCGCTGTACTATGAGGGGCCCAGTGCCAGAACCGACGCCCACGAGTGGGCCCCCCTTGCTTGGGCAGGGCCCCAGCATTTGCAATCTTTACCTCTCCCTGCTCCTCCGCTGTGTAATCTGGGCCGTCAAATCCATACTGTGCCTGACACCGTCTGAGCCTGCCTCCTGAGACATATATTTTGAATGTGTACGCTATCCATACATGTTATCCAGGGATACGGTACCCTTTCTAACCTTTGTGCAATCACGTGAAATCCATACTGGGCCTAACACCGTCTGAGCCTGCCTCATGCTGTATAGACATATATTTTGAATGTGTACACAATCCATACATGTTATCCGGGGATACGGTACCCTTTCTAACCTTTGTGCAATCACATGCAATCCATACTGGGCCTAACACCGTCTGAGCCTGCCTCATGCTGTATAGACATATATTTTGAATGTGTACGCTATCCATACATGTTATCCAGGGATACGGTACCCTTTCTAACCTTTGTGCAATCACGTGCAATCCATACTGGGCCTAACACCGTCTGAGCCTGCCTCCTGAGACATATATTTTGAATGTGTACGCTATCCATCCTTGTTAACCAGGGATACGGTACCCTTTCTAACCTTTGTGCAATCACGTGCAATCCATACTGGGCCTAACACCGTCTGAGCCTGCCTCCTGAGACATATATTTTGAATGTGTACGCTATCCATACATGTTATCCAGGGATACGGTACCCTTTCTAACATTTGTGCAATCACGTGCAATCCATACTGGGCCTAACACTGTCTGAGCCTGCCTCATGCTGTATAGACATATATTTTGAATGTGTACGCTATCCATACATGTTATCCAGGGATACGGTACCCTTTCTAACCTTTGTGCAATCACGTGCAATCCATACTGGGCCTAACACCGTCTGAGCCTGCTTCATGCTGTATAGACATATATTTTGAATGTGTACACAATCCATACATGTTATCCGGGGATACGGTACCCTTTCTAACCTTTGTGCAATCACGTGCAATCCATACTGGGCCTAACACCGTCTGAGCCTGCCTCATGCTGTATAGACATATATTTTGAATGTGTACGCTATCCATACATGTTATCCAGGGATACGGTACCCTTTCTAACCTTTGTGCAATCACGTGCAATCCATACTGGGCCTAACACCGTCTGAGCCTGCCTCATGCTGTATAGACATATATTTTGAATGTGTACGCTATCCATACATGTTATCCAGGTATACGGTACCCTTTCTAACCTTTGTGCAATCACGTGCAATCCATACTGGGCCTAACACCGTCTGAGCCTGCCTCCTGAGACATATATTTTGAATGTGTACGCTATCCATACTTGTTATCCAGGGATACGGTACCCTTTCTAACCTTTGTGCAATCACGTGCGATCCATACTGGGCCTAACACCGTCTGAGCCTGCCTCCTGAGACATATATTTTGAATGTGTACGCTATCCATACATGTTATCCAGGGATACGGTACCCTTTCTAACCTTTGTGCAATCACGTGCAATCCATACTGGGCCTAACACCGTCTGAGCCTGCCTCATGCTGTATAGACATATATTTTGAATGTGTACGCTATCCATACATGTTATCCAGGGATACGGTACCCTTTCTAACCTTTGTGCAATCATGTGCAATCCATACTGGGCCTAACACTGTCTGAGCCTGCCTCATGCTGTATAGACATATATTTTGAATGTGTACGCTATCCATACATGTTATCCAGGGATACGGTACCCTTTCTAACCTTTGTGCAATCACCTGCAATCCATACTGGGCCTAACACCGTCTGAGCCTGCCTCCTGAGACATATATTTTGAATCTGTACGCTATCCATACATGTTATCCAGGGATACGGTACCCTTTCTAACCTTTGTGCAATCACGTGCAATCCATACTGGGCCTAACACCGTCTGAGCCTGCCTCCTGAGACATATATTTTGAATGTGTACGCTATCCATACATGTTATCCAGTGATACGGTACCCTTTCTAACCTTTGTGCAATCACGTGCAATCCATACTGAGCCTAACACCGTCTGAGCCTGCCTCATGCTGTATAGACATATATTTTGAATGTGTACGCTATCCATACATGTTATCCAGGGATACGGTACCCTTTCTAACCTTTGTGCAATCACGTGCAATCCATACTGGGCCTAACACTGTCTGAGCCTGCCTCATGCTGTATAGACATATATTTTGAATGTGTACGCTATCCATACATGTTATCCAGGGATACGGTACCCTTTCTAACCTTTGTGCAATCACGTGCAATCCTTCCTAGGCCTAACACCGTCTGAGCCTGCCTCCTGAGACATATATTTTGAATCTGTACTCTATCCATACATGTTATCCAGGGATACGGTACCCTTTCTAACCTTTGTGCAATCACGTGCAATCCATACTGGGCCTAACACCGTCTGAGCCTGCCTCCTGAGACATATATTTTGAATGTGTACGCTATCCATACTTGTTATCCAGGGATACGGTACCCTTTCTAACCTTTGTGCAATCATGTGCGATCCATACTGGGCCTAACACCGTCTGAGCCTGCCTCCTGAGACATATATTTTGAATGTGTACGCTATCCATACATGTTATCCAGGGATACGGTACCCTTTCTAACCTTTGTGCAATCACGTGCAATCCATACTGGGCCTAACACCGTCTGAGCCTGCCTCATGCTGTATAGACATATATTTTGAATGTGTACGCTATCCATACATGTTATCCAGGGATACGGTACCCTTTCTAACCTTTGTGCAATCACGTGCAATCCATACTGGGCCTAACACCGTCTGAGCCTGCCTCATGCTGTATAGACATATATTTTGAATGTGTACGCTATCCATACATGTTATCCGGGGATACGGTACCCTTTCTAACCTTTGTGCAATCACGTGCAATCCATACTGGGCCTAACACCGTCTGAGCCTGCCTCCTGAGACATATATTTTGAATGTGTACGCTATCCATACATGTTATCCAGGGATACGGTACCCTTTCTAACATTTGTGCAATCACGTGCAATCCGTACTGGGCCTAACACCGTCTGAGCCTGCCTCATGCTGTATAGACATATATTTTGAATGTGTACGTTATCCATACATGTTATCCAGGGATACGGTACCCTTTCTAACCTTTGTGCAATCACGTGCAATCCATACTGGGCCTAACACCGTCTGAGCCTGCCTCATGCTGTATAGACATATATTTTGAATGTGTACGCTATCCATACATGTTATCCGGGGATACGGTACCCTTTCTAACCTTTGTGCAATCACGTGCAATCCATACTGGGCCTAACACCGTCTGAGCCTGCCTCATGCTGTATAGACATATATTTTGAATGTGTACGCTATCCATACATGTTATCCAGGGATACGGTACCCTTTCTAACCTTTGTGCAATCACGTGCAATCCATACTGGGCCTAACACCGTCTGAGCCTGCCTCATGCTGTATAGACATATATTTTGAATGTGTACGCTATCCATACATGTTATCCGGGGATACGGTACCCTTTCTAACCTTTGTGCAATCACGTGCAATCCATACTGGGCCTAACACCGTCTGAGCCTGCCTCCTGAGACATATATTTTGAATGTGTACGCTATCCATACATGTTATCTGGGGATACGGTACCCTTTCTCACCTTTGTGCAATCACGTGTAATCCATACTAGGCGTGAGAACGGCTGGCGAGCAGTTAAGCAAGCTACAGCACCTGTCCAGACAAGTACAGGGATTCCCTAGCGAGGAGACTTATTTGATTGTTTTCAATGTTGGGACAGCAATTTTTGGGGAGCACTATACTCTGGAGAATGATAGATGGGGCCCACCATACACTGGAACATTCCAAAGGTGGACATCAGACACTGGAGCAGCATTTACAGGGCCCATTATACACTAGAGCATTAGAAATGGGGCCCATTATGTTTGGAGCAGTATTTGGGCCCATAAGACAGTGGAGCTTCATCCATGGGGACCAACATATACTGTAGCATTATGTGGAGCTCATCATATACTGTTTCAAACATTATATGGGACCAATGATTCTGTATGGAGAAATAGATGGGCCTCGTCATGAGATGTAAAAAGTGAGGTATTTTTCATTGTACTATACCGCTATTTCTCTGCCGTATCGGAGCATGATGAGTTGTGGTATGTGTTAAAGGGGGGCTCTTTCGCCCAGGGCACATGAAAACCTGGAGCCAGCCCTCCCCCCCCCCACAGTTTGTAGCCAAATAACCCCCATTTTTCAGTGCGTAACTTGTATTATGAAGTTAATTAAAGTTGACAAGCTTAAGAAAGAAGAATTGATGCTTTTGGCATTCAAATGGGCACTGTAGGTGTGTTTCCTGTCCTCCTCTCACTGCCGACTTTTATTCCCCATTGACTTACATTGGGTTTCGTGTTTCGGGACGACCCCGACTTTTCCCTATAATCGGACGATCTTGCTCGACCCCACTTTTGGAAAAGTCGGGTTTCACGAAACGAAACGCGACCCTAAAAAACCAAAAGTCGCTCAACTCTAGTGCTCTGATTAGATATTCATAATGCAGACTGCTGACAGGTTTGCATAGTGAATACCTAAGATACTGAAGACAGAGACTAAAACCCTTCTGCAGGCAGCAGCCAGCTGTGGCACCTGCTCCGCAGCATGATGGCATGTTTTGTGTGGCAATAATTCATTTTCTTGATGTTATCCAGCTAGGGAAAAAAATAATAATTTGAAAATGGTGCCTGCACAGTAGCAGCTATCTGTGTCTAGCTGTGATCCGAGAGCAGCTACTGCGCATGTGCCCCTTAATCTTTGGGCCCGAGGCAGCTGTAATGGCGATTTGCCCACCTCTGGGAAAACCTCAATATTTACCTTTACACAAACGGTCTACAGTATCTCCATACATAAATTAGGGGGCTTTAGACATTGTGGGGAGACTTTTTGATACTAGCTTTAGGCAAAAGGGACATACAGTGGCTGCCTTTATCAATGAGCCAGTATATACCCATATATTTAATACACAAATACAGTATGAATTGATATCTACAGTACACCGGTGGAATATACTCATATAATACACACCTATACTGTTTGTGTGCATATTCTGCAGCATTATATATACAGTGTATATTTTGTGCAGCAATACAAAGGCTGGGGTCAGGGGTGACTCTGAACCTGGAGATATTGCAGCAGTAATGACAGTAGGTGTCTGGGGTCACTGATTACAAGCAGTGAATTTAGTGACTGAAGCAGCTTGGTGCTATCTGATCAGTGCAGGCTCAGGTTTCTCAGCCACTCACAGCACCAACCAGGAAGCACCAAGGAAGTCACGGCTGTCATCAGGGACACGCTGGCTCCTGTCACTGCTGCTCTGGGGATAATAACCAGCATCAGTTATGACTCCCGCCATCCCTCACCTTGTGCTCCAGTGACCCGTCCTCAGCCCTCACTCTGCCGCCTTCCACAGTGCTGCTCTCCTCTCCTCTCCTCCTTGCTGCGCTCCACATGGCTAATTTGAAAATTGAATAATTAGCCATGTGGTGCAGGAGGCTGGATAGGCCCCCATCTCCCCTGGGGCCCCTGTTCTATGAATAACCTGCACAGACGGTAGGTCCGCCCCTGTGATGGGCCCCATGGATGATGCTCCAGTGTCTTATAGGCCCAAATAATGCTCCATATATAATGGGCTCCATTTCTAATTCTCCAGTGTATAATGAGCCCCGTAAATGCTGCTCCAGTGTCTTATGTACCCCATTTGGAATGCTCCAGTATATGATGGGCCCCATTTTTAATTAACCCAGGCATGGTATGTGAAAAGAGCTCCATGGAGTAATCTGAAGTGTGTGCTGCCGCATCCTTCACTTTTGGTGTGGGTGAAGGACACAAGGAAAGGGGTTGCACCTGAACAGAAGCCTGCACTGACGACTCAGTGCTTGCATTTTTTTAAACTTCAGAAGAGGAGGCGATAGAGCTGGAGGCTGTTTCAGCAATGTTAGCCAAAAACAGTTCCTGATACTCCGGCTTTAAAAGCAGTCTACCTACTCCCAGAAAAGGGAGCCTTACAGACCTTCCAGAGCTACACCATGACACAGGCTCAACACCTCCTGCCTTAGCTGCTATTGTGTTTTTGGCACTACCAGCAGATGCACCACCACCATGAGTACCAGGTGGCCCCCACGCCCACGTCCGCATCCTCTTCCACTATGCTTCCTCATGTTTTGGAAAATGGACCCAAAATACCAGCAGATATATGGTATTGTATCAGACGCATACAGATTTATACAGTCTAGGGATAACAGTAAATCTCAGTATATATTTCATGAGTCATACACAGATGCTCACAGGCTCAGTATGGAGTACACAATAAAATAAAAAGTTGAAAAAGGGTACAGTATCACCAGATACAAGGTATACAGTGGGGCAAAAAAGTATTTAGTCAGTCAGCAATAGTGCAAGTTCCACCACTTAAAAAGATGAGAGGCGTCTGTAATTTACATCATAGGTAGACCTCAACTATGGGAGACAAACTGAGAAAAAAAAATCCAGAAAATCACATTGTCTGTTTTTTTTTCATTTTATTTGCATATTATGGTGGAAAATAAGTATTTGGTCAGAAACAAGCAAACAAGATTTCTGGCTCTCACAGACCTGTAACTTCTTCTTTAAGAGTCTCCTCTTTCCTCCACTCATTACCTGTAGTAATGGCACCTGTTTAAACTTGTTATCAGTATAAAAAGACACCTGTGCACACCCTCAAACAGTCTGACTCCAAACTCCACTATGGTGAAGACCAAAGAGCTGTCAAAGGACACCAGAAACAAAATTGTAGCCCTGCACCAGGCTGGGAAGACTGAATCTGCAATAGCCAACCAGCTTGGAGTGAAGAAATCAACTGTGGGAGCAATAATTAGAAAATGGAAGACATACAAGACCACTGATAATCTCCCTCGATCTGGTGCTCCACGCAAAATCCCACCCCGTGGGGTCAGAATGATCACAAGAACGGTGAGCAAAAATCCCAGAACCACGCGGGGGGACCTAGTGAATGAACTGCAGAGAGCTGGGACCAATGTAACAAGGCCTACCATAAGTAACACACTACGCCACCATGGACTCAGATCCTGCAGTGCCAGACGTGTCCCACTGCTTAAGCCTGTACATGTCCGGGCCCGTCTGAAGTTTGCTAGAGAGCATTTGGATGATCCAGAGGAGTTTTGGGAGAATGTCCTATGGTCTGATGAAACCAAACTGGAACTGTTTGGTAGAAACACAACTTGTCGTGTTTGGAGGAAAAAGAATACTGAGTTGCATCCATCAAACACCATACCTACTGTAAAGCATGGTGGTGGAAACATCATGCTTTGGGGCTGTTTCTCTGCAAAGGGGCCAGGACGACTGATCCGGGTACATGAAAGAATGAATGGGGCCATGTATCGTGAGATTTTGAGTGCAAACCTCCTTCCATCAGCAAGGGCATTGAAGATGAAACGTGGCTGGGTCTTTCAACATGACAATGATCCAAAGCACACTGCCAGGGCAACGAAGGAGTGGCTTCGTAAGAAGCATTTCAAGGTCCTGGAGTGGCCTAGCCAGTCTCCAGATCTCAACCCTATAGAAAACCTTTGGAGGGAGTTGAAAGTCCGTGTTGCCAAGCGAAAAGCCAAAAACATCACTGCTCTAGAGGAGATCTGCATTTTGGAATGGGCCAACATACCAACAACAGTGTGTGGCAACCTTGTGAAGACTTACAGAAAACATTGACCTCTGTCATTGCCAACAAAGAATATATCACAAAGTATTGAGATGAAATTTTGTTTCTGACCAAATACTTATTTTCCACCATAATATGCAAATAAAATGAAAATAAAACAGACAATGTGATTTTCTGGATTTTTTTTTCTCAGTTTGTCTCCCATAGTTGAGGTCTACCTATGATGTAAATTACAGACGCCTCTCATCTTTTTTAAGTGGTGGAACTTGCACTATTGCTGACTGACTAAATACTTTTTTGCCCCACTGTATATAGTATAGTGTAAACATTAGGAATCTCCATATATATTTCAGGAGGCAGACACTACTGCTCTCAGGCCCAGTATAACAACCCTGCTGGCATCACTGCATGGCCTCCCATCCCCCGCACACCAACTTACTTTCTGCTTCAAGCCATGCTGTGCATTCTGTCTGTTGCCAGTCCTGTGCCTCTGCTCTCCATGTTTCCTGACTGTGTGTATAGGGTGGCGGCGCCAGAGCTCTCTGGTTCTTATGCAGTCAGGGTGCACCTGTGTAATATGTCCCTTACAAACCACCTAGAGCCCTTGACTATTTAGTTTCGCCACACCCACTGACCTTTGCCTGTGCAATATCTAAACTCAGTTAGCTCCTTGCTGTTGAGCTAGCCAGGCCCTGTCCTATGTCTTGCCTTCTCTGAAGGCTCTTACTGCGTATTCCTGTGTTTTGTACCTTGCCTAGCATTTCTCTGTCTGCCTGCCAGGAGGCAGAATATCCTGGTCCTTGTGTCTTTGTCCCTGTGTCTCTGTCTGAAGTCAGTCTTACCTCTGTCTGTCAGTCTCCTTGTTTGTAGTTCCTTCTCTGCCGTGTCTTTCCTTGTGTTCTCCCTGTCTGTGCATCTGCCCCCTAGCCGCTCTGCCTGCACGGCTCCTTAGCCGCTCTGCTTGCACGGCTCCTTAGCCGCTCTGCCTGCACGCCTCCCTAGCCGTTCTGCCTGCACGGCTCCCTAGCCGCTCTGCCTGCACGGCTCCTTAGCCGCTCTGCCTGCATGGCTCCCTAGCCGCTCTGCCTGCACGGCTCCCTAGCCGCTCTGCCTGCACGGCTCCTTAGCCGCTCTGCCTGCGTGGCTCCTTAGCCGCTCTGCCTGCACGGCTCCCTAGCCGCTCTGCCTGCATGGCTCCTTAGCCGCTCTGCCTACTTCACACTCCAGCCTGTATCCGTACCTGCACCTCCTGTGTGAACAGGTCCAAATCCTGTTCCAACATACACCACTCCTTCCTGCCTACACCTGCTGTGTGAACAGGTCCTTACCTGTCCCTTCTCATACCACGCCCGCCTGTCCTGTGTCTCCAAGCCGTGCCCACCTGTCCAGGAGGCAGAATATCCTGGTCCTTGTGCCTTTGTCCCTGTGTCTCTGTCTGAAGTCAGTCTTACCTCTGTCTGTCAGTCTCCTTGTTTGTAGTTCCTTCTCTGCCGTGTCTTTCCTTGTGTTCTCCCTGTCTGTGCATCTGCCCCCTAGCCGCTCTGCCTGCACGGCTCCTTAGCCGCTCTGCTTGCACGGCTCCTTAGCCGCTCTGCCTGCACGGCTCCCTAGCCGCTCTGCCTGCACGGCTCCCTAGCCGCTCTGCCTGCACGGCTCCCTAGCCGCTCTGCCTGCACGGCTCCCTAGCCTCTCTGCCTGCACGGCTCCTTAGCCGCTCTGCCTGCACGGCTCCTTAGCCGCTCTGCCTGCACGGCTCCCTAGCCGCTCTGCCTGCACGGCTCCTTAGCCGCTCTGCCTGCACGGCTCCCTAGCCGCTCTGCCTGCACGGCTCCTTAGCCGCTCTGCCTGCATGGCTCCTTAGCCGCTCTGCCTGCACGGCTCCTTAGCCGCTCTGCCTGCACGGCTCCCTAGCCGCTCTGCCTACTTCACACTCCAGCCTATATCCGTACCTGCACCTCCTGTGTGAACAGGTCCAAATCCTGTTCCAACATACACCACTCCTTCCTGCCTACACCTGCTGTGTGAACAGGTCCTTACCTGTCCCTTCTCATACCACGCCCACCTGTCCTGTGTCTCCAAGCTGTGCCCACCTGTCCTGTGTCTCCAAGCCGTGCCCGCCTGTCCTGTGTCTCCAAGCTGTGCCTGCTTGCCCTGTGTCCCAGCCGTGTCCGCTTGCCCTGTGTCTCAGCCTGCTTGTCACTCACACCTGTCCAGGTGTCCTGTTCCCGAGTGGGATCAGCAGCCACAGCCAGACACCACCCTGGAGTGGCACCCGGCAGCTACCTGCCGCACAAGCCTGACCTCACCATCAGAGGCTCCAGCGAAGACCGAGGTAGCTGCCGTAGTCACGTCCCTTCCAGGGTAGCCTGGTTTGTTGCACAGTGGGGCCACAACCCCCCGGCTCACGCCATTTAGCCTAGGCATGAGCGTGACACAGTATGGATTACACAAGAATATGAAAAGCTGTAAATGGGTAATGTAACAGAAGCGTACAGCTGTATACAGTGTTGGTTTAATCTTAAATCTCCAAATATATTTACGGAGTAACAGACAGACATTCACAGGCTCATTATGGATTACACCAGAATCTAAATAGCAAAAAAGGTTACTGTATCAGAAGCGTACAGGTGTATACAGTGTTGGCCAAATTTGAAATCTCGCTCACTCAGTCTGGGTTTGACCATAATAAAAAATGTTGTAAAAAAGGTACTGGATAACAAGATAGCAAGTATATATATACATTATAGGTCACTCTAAGATGCTCACTCAGTATTCATTTGACCGTAATACTAAATGTAGAACAAAGGCAATGTATAACAAGATACATGCTGTATCGAGTATAGGGTAAAAATTGGTATGTCCGATTCACCGTATATATAGAGAGCGTAAACCACACACGCTCACTCACCATGGACGATACCGTAATAAAAATTTTGAACAAAGGTACTGTATCAGCACATACCAGGTGTATCCAGTCTAGGGGTAATTGTAAATTTCCATCTATACTTCCGGAGTCAGACACAGACACTCACAGTCTCACTATGTATTACACCAGAATTTAAAAAGTAGAAAAAGGGAAAGGTATTCTAAGTGTACAACAGTATACAGTGTTGTGGTACTTTTAAATCTTCGTTTATATTTCAATCTCACTAAGCCAGTCCAGACTCTTCGCTACTGGAAACTACATGGATACAAGTACAGACGAAAAGTCGAGTGTTAGCAGAAATTTGGGAATTACTCATCACGGGAAAACCTCCCGGTAGATGTTGCAGAGGCGATGCAGACCCTCAATTACCGTGTCTGTGGAGACTGTGAAAATGGTTCTTTGTGAAGAAAGGATTGCTTTATCGCAGTAGCGAGGATCACATCACCATTACTCATCTCCATCAAATTGTGATCACAGGGAGAGATGTAGACATGGTCCTCACTGCCTATCATGATGTGTCTGGTCATTTTGGAGTGCAGAAGACAGAAGCCACAGCCCGTAGGTGATTCTATTGGATTGACATGAGAGGAAACATTGAAAAATGGTGGCCGGAATGTCACATGTCTGTGACTATCACAACTGTGAAAGGTGATCATAAAGCACCACTGCATCCGCTTGTAAGTTGACGTCCATTACAAATGGTAGGCATTGATCATCTGAAGGTAGGGGCCAGCAGGACAGGCCATAGCTACATCTTAACCATCATCGATCAACACAACAAATTTCTAGTGGCCGTCCCTGTGAAGGATTTAACTGCCCAGACTACACAGCGGTGGAGCAGGGAGAGGTAAGTATTGCAACTTGCAAGTGCTGTGGCCATGACCAAGCAGGGGGGCACACTTGTGGTCGATGGTACTGGGACAGAGCCCCTCATAGTACTCTGGTGTGTCTGATGGCGAGTGGGCCCCCCCACATCAGAGACACTGTATTGTACTATGAGGGCCCTTGTGCCAGTGCTGTCGGCCATCAGTGGGCCCATCCACCTGTTCAGAGCAATGGCACTTGCCCGGGTACACCAGGTGTTGACCCCAGCCCTTGGGGGGGCAGCCCAGTTAGGGAGGTTTAAAAAATGGCATATGTTGATCTGTAGGCTGGACATTCAGCTGCTGCAAATGGCGGAATTGAGCAAGTCCGAGGAAAAGGAGGACAAAAGCGAGGCCGTTTTCTGGCAAACTATGTGTCATCAGGGGAAGGTGGGACAAAATCCTCTGAAACCCATGCATGGTTCATTTTAATGAAGGTTAGACCATCAACATTTTGGGTTGACAGATGGGTCCTTTTTTCTGTCAGGATTGATCCAGCAGCACTGAAGACACTTTCAGATAACACACTAGCAGCAGGGCAAGCGAGCTCCTGTAAGGCATAGTGCGCCAATTCAGGCCAGGTGTCCAGTTGAGAGGCCCAATAGTCAAAGGGCATTGACCTGTGAGGGAGAACATCAATATGGGAGAAGTAGTTTGTAACCATAGTTAACAACTGCTTTCTCCTGTCACTTTTAATCGATGCAGTATTAGCAGTCGTGTGAGCGGTACTTGAGAAATCATTCCACAACATGGTCATTAAACCCCTGTCTCCAACGCCACTTCGGCTGTGTGCACCACGAACACCTCTTCCATTGTGCCCACTACGGCTCGTGGGAGAACCAGCACTGCTGCTGTGTGCTGGGAAAGCCTCTAACAAACGGTTTACCAGAGTTGCTTGTTTGTTAGCCAATATTATCTCTAGGTTCTCCTGTGGCATGATGTTATGCAATTTGTCTTTGTAGCGTGGATCGAGGATGCTGGCCAGCCAGTAGTCTACATCCTTCATCATTTTGGCAATGCGGGGGTCCCTTTTTAGGATCCGCAAGGCATAATCGCATATGTGGGCCAATGTTCCAGGTGTCAATAATGCACTGCCAGTGCTGGGTGGAGGAGCATTTTATGGCAAATCCACATCCCTACAGTCACGCACAAACACTGTACCTGACCTTGGACCGCCAACACAGTCTTCGCACCTTATGGAGCAGGGATGTTAACTTTAGATAATTATTAAGGAAGCACTGCACCACCAGGTTCAAAGTGTGAGACAGGCAAGGTATGTGTGTGAGTTTTGCACGGGCTATGGCTGCCACAAAATTACGGCCGTTATCACTGACTACCTTTCCTGGCTCAAGATGTAGACTGCCCAGCCATGACTCAGTTTGTCGCTGCAGTAGTCGGCCAGTACCTCCGCGGTGTGTCTGTTGTTGCCCAAAGACATCATCTTTAACAGCCTACTGACGCTTACCACTAGCTGTTCAATAGTGGGACACCTCGTGTGCAACACTGCCAGCTGCGGATGGAGAGCTCGTGCGACTGCGATCTGTGGACGAGCTTTCGCTTATGGAGGAGGAGGAGGGTCGAAAGCCTACAGCCAATTGTTTCCTATACCGTGGGCTAGGCAGCACTCTTCCACCGCCGCTGTCCCCTGTGGAGCCTGCATCCACCACATTAACCCAGTGCGCAGTGATGGACACGTAACGGCCCTGGCCATGCCTTCTGGTCCATGCATCTGTTGTGAATTGCACCTTTCCACTCACTAACTGTTTTAGTGCATGGACAATGCAGTCTTTCACATGCCGGTGGAGGGCAGGGATGGCTTTTCGAGAAAAGAAGTGCCAACTGGGTAGGTCATAGTGTGGGACAGAGTAGGCCATGAGCTCGCGGAAAGCTTCGCTTTCAACCAAACGGGAGGGCATCATCTCTAATGAGATTAGTTTGGCAATGTAGGCGTTCAAACACAGTGTACGCGGATGAGAGGATGAGTACTTTCTTGTCCTACTCAGAGTGTCTGGTAGGGTGAGCTGGACTGGAGAGCTGCATATGGGGGAAGTAGCGATGGACCGGACGGAGTGAGAGGGGGTTGGTGATGGTATTGGTGGTGATGGCCTAGATTCAGTGTTGTGTTGCGAAACCATTGTAATTCCCTGAGTGCTTTGGCCTTGCGATGACACCTCCACATTTAGTGCTGGTGGTGTGCTTAACGGTGGCGGTGGTCTTACAGTGGGGGAAGCAATGGAGCATTGCTGGCTACCTTCAGTTGGAGCAGGTGCACATGTGGTACCTGAGGTTTTGTAGTCCGTTCACGCTTGCAAGTGCATGTTGATTAAATGTCTAAGCATGCAACTGGTATTCAAATTTCTGAGTTGTTTACCTCAGCTAAAGGTCCTTCCGCACTTCTTACAGGTAACCTTTGCCTCATCAGTAGGATTTGGACAAAGAAGTGTCACACTGCACTCTTCCCACTATGGTAAACACTTTCTGGCCTTGCACGCTGTGCTAAGTTGATCATCTGGCCAAGCTGTCCTGCAACTCTTTTAGTTTTTGGTCCACATTTTTGAACAGCTACGGGCCTGCCAGATAACCGCTGCTGCGATGTCAATGCCTGCTGCGGACCCTTCTCCTTATCTGAACTATTGCCAGAGCCACCCTCCTCCCCCATTGGATGCCAATCCGGGTCAAGAACTGGGTCATCCATCACCTCCTCTTCAAAGTCATCTGCACCGTCCTCTTTACCTTCCTCTGTGTCACCATGTTAGGTGGCATAGTATGCGGGAAGGGGCACCTGAGTTTCATCAGGGTCAGATTCTGGCTCAGTAGACTGCGAGGGCAATGTAGTGCTCTGGGTCAATGTTCCAGCAGAATCATCTAGCTGTGGCTGTGCATCAGTGCACTCCATGTCAGATTCATCTCGGCTGGGGAATTCAGGATTTGACTGGATAACCCAGGCATGGTATGTGAAAAGAGCTCCATGGAGTAATCTGAAGTGTGGGCTTCCGCATCCTTAACTTTTGGTGGGGGTGAAGGACACAAGGAAAGGTGTTTTTCCTGACCAGAACCCTGCACTGACGACTCCGTGCTTGCAGGTTTCGAACGTTCAGAAGAGGAGGCAATAGAGCTGGTGGCTGTTTCGGCAATGTACGTCAAAACCTGTTGCTGATGCTACGGCTTTAAAAACGGTTTACCTACTCAAAGAAAAGGGAACCTTACAGGCCTTCTTGGGCCAGATGATGACGCAGGCTCAACACCTCCTGCCTTAGCTGCTATTGTGCTTTTGCCAGAACCAGCCGATGCTCCACCACAATCAGTACCAGCTGCGCCCCCCTGCCCACGTCCACGGCCTCTTCCACCATATTTCCTCATGTTTGGGAAAATGTACCAAAAATACCAGCCGAGAGATGGTACTGAATGAGGAGCGTCCAGCTGTGTAAGGTGTATTAAAAAAATTAAATCTGCGTATATATTTTGTTAGTCACAGACGCTCTCTCAGTATGTATTTGACCGTAATCCAACAAGCAGATATACGGAACTGTATCAGAAGTGTACAGCTGTATGCGTTTTTTGTGTAACTAACAATCTCCATATTTGTATTTATGGAGTCTCACACACACACACGCTGACTCTGTATAGATGTGACTGTAATGCAAACGGCAGATATACAATACTGTTTGAGAATCGGACAGCTCTTTATGGTGTCTGTATGGAAAATTGTCAATCTCCGTCTATTTTTATACGGAGTGACACACGCTGTCTCTGTCTAGTTTTGACCGTTATCAAACAGCAGATATACGAAACTGTTTGAAAAGCGGACAGCTCTGTAAGGTGTAGGTCTCGAAAAATGGAAAATCTCCTCGGTTTGTTTTTCCAGAGTCACACCCAGATAGCTTCTATTTGTCCGTGATACCAGCCAGTACACGGTAGTGTGTGAGTAGCGTACACTGCTATATAGTGTCTGTATGGAAAATTGTCAATCTCCGTCTATTTTTATATGGAGTGACACACGCTGTCTCTGTCTAGTTTTGACCGTTATCAAACAGCAGATACACAAAACTGTTTGAAAAGGTCTGGAAAAATGGAAAATCTCCTCAGCTTGTTTTTCCAGAGTTACACCCAGATAGCTTCTATTTGTCCATGATACCAGCCAGTACACGGTAGTGTGTGAGGAGCGTACACCGCTATACGGTGTGTGAAAAAATGAACGCTCGGTAACTCACCAGAACAACATAATAAAAGTTGGAGTGCTTTGAAAAAAGTAGTTTGAACAGCAGTGTGCGCACAGCAATACAGCTATCAGGTAGCCTTAAAAGGCAGCCTAATCACCACCAGCGCTGCTGCACACAACAAAAATCCTCCCCTTTCACTGCACACTAACTGTACAGTGAAAAGCGTTATCCGCAGAGGCAATTTTTTTTCTTCTTCCCTGCCTAACGCTCTCCCTATTCAGAATCAGCAGCAGCACCTCTCCCTATTCTAAGATCGGCAGAAGTAAGATGGAGGTCGGCGGTCACGGCCTTTTATACCCACTGTGATGCCACACAAAGCCAGCCAATCACTTCAATGCCCTTCTCTAGGATGGTGGTGGCCGCTGCCCATGTCATCGCGTTGCCCACAGTGTGCGTCCTCCATCATTTGCTGAGAAAAGGCGCTGGAAGCATTATTTGAAACGCGACTTTGGTGCTTGGCTCGGCAACCTCATGGCTGACCTCACGCTATAGTCAGGTTTTGATCGGTGAATGACTTATTATGAAACCCCTTCCCTCTGATACGCATGTTGTAGGGATATGTTAGTTTAAGTCAGCACCTTGTAGTGTCTAGGCCTAGTGCCACAGTGCTTCCTAATTACAGCACCTCTCTCAGCGCCATATTGTGTCATCCAGCACAAGGCACCTAGTGGCTGCATCCGCCAGCGTGGTGCCATGCGCAGGTCTAGCGCTTTCCTCCTCAGTCTGGGTGGTTAGAGGCTTCCACCAGAGCGATGCAGTGCACACTAGTGCGTTAGTCCTTTGTTTCTCTTTTGCTGGCTCCGCTGCAGCGGCGCCGAGTGCTAGTGTACTAGAGGGACTCTAACCCCGTGTCCTTGGGGTGGAGTCCTGTGTCTGTATACTAACGCTCATCCGGCCGAGTCCTGTGAGTTTAGCAGGCTTCAGCACTTACGTTGTGCGGCACCGCGGTTCTGTGAATTAACAGAACTCGCTCCTGTACACACTGGGTGACGCTAACCCGCATGTGCTCATTTATTATTTTGCCGCATAGTCTCTGCCTTTACTGAGCAGCAGGTTTCCATCTCTGTATGGTGGACACCAAGCTGCGAACGCACCTCTTACCACCTTTATTATTTGGTGCGTTCCGCCAGCCCATAATAGGTTGTAAAGATTGATGCAATCCCTTCATGTTCCTCCTTATTCCAGCTCATGCATTAAAATATATTAGGTGTATCATGGAAATGTACAATGCTTCCATGTGCATGTGTAAACGGAGGAAGATCGGACTGCGGGTACCTGTACCGAGCTGGGTCCGGAACTGTTGATGCTGTGTCCCTTGTTGACTGGGGGAAGAAATAGGGGACTGGACAGGCCCAATGACACAGGAAGTGGGGGCGTGGCTAAGCCAGGCAGTGAGGAGAAGCATGCAGAAACGGGAGTTTGGGCACAAACAGGCAGCGCGCAGGACAGTGAGAGAAGTGCAGGGTTGCGTCCATCCACTCCCGTCGCCACCAGCATGAGCCTGAGAGAGCAAGGTGCCGTGTGCCCGGTAACCACCAGAGAGCAAGGTGCCGTGCATTTCGTGACCCTGAGTACAGCGCACGTGCCACATAAAGAAAGCCGAATACTGGACAGACATTTGCAGCCTAATTTGCCAGTTTATCCTTGCTAGTTCACGTTGGACCCTGACAGTGCTGTGGCCTTGTTTGCTTCAACTACATCAATTCATGGACTAGGGGCTCAGCGGAAGATACTGGAAACCGACCGCTCCTGCCAGAAGATGGACCGTCGTCCAAAGGATCCCATCTGTGACCACTATCCCAGCTGTCGCCCGGATTAAACCTCCAGCAGATCCTCGTCGGCTGAGGAATCTAGGACACAATAAGTTTATTGAGTGAACTGCTATCACTTTGTTATTGTTTGTCTGCCCTTCATTTACAATTTAATTTTTTATCTCCCCGAGAGGATTACCTTTACTATTCAATTAAATTATTAACCCCTGCTCTGCGCCTCTGCATTACTGGATCCCGTAACCTGCTCACACATGTCTAAATCCTCACAATCATTTTAATATTTAAGAGGGCTATGCCAGATACACAATGTCCCCTGTGTCCACTATATTATACTGTATATGTAAACTATATTTATATTTAACTATCTGAAGAGCCCCACGTTACTCCAGCATAGTAACGAACTGTGGTTAGCTATAAAAAATTATATTTCCCCTTCACTCCTCTCATTTTCCCCCTCACACCTCTCATTTTCCCCCACAATCCTGTCATTTTCCCCCTCACACCTCTCATTTCCCCCCACAATCCTCTCATTTTCCCCCTCACACTTCTTACAGCAACCTCCTGTTATGAGCACTGCAGTGTAATCCATGAGGCTCCTACCTTTCCCTTGACGTCATGCCTCACAGGAGCAACTACATTCTAGACACAGTGGATCTAGATGTGGCCTGTGCCTGCCGCAAAACTGATACTCTGAAAGCAACGGCCCTGATTGTAGCTTGCAGTGGCTGGGATGTCGCAGCCGGTGAGTTTTGCAGGGTGGCTTTCGAGGTGAATTTGTCTCCGCCTGTGTGCGCTAACAATGTGGCTATGCTGAGTGGGTGGGGCTATGTGGAGTGGGTGTGGCTTGATACGTACACACATGCTTACATACACTCAGCTTTATATACAGATATGGCAAAAAATTAAGAGACCACTGCAAAATTTTCTGTTTGTCTGATTTTTCTCTTTATAGGTATATTTTTGAGTAAAATGTAAATTGCTTTTTTATTCTATAAACTACTGACAACATGTCTCCAAATTTCCAAGCATTACATTTTGTAATCATAGCAGGACCCTACACACCTCCACAAAGATATAGATTTCAGTCCAAGAGAGGATTCATAGGTTCCCATACATAGGAAGACTTTAGTCTAAGAGAGGTTTGGCAGTGTTAGGTCCTGGAAAATGAGAATCGCCTTAACGTGGCTTCCAGCTACATATGAATTGGCCAATTTATGTGCTAAGCATTCTCAATTTTTCATATTTCTAATGCAGTAATGCAGTTCAACTTTCATATTTCATGTTCGCAAGCTATGGCGCTACAGAGTGCAGCCTTATTTATTGTATAGGAGTTGGTAACTCTAGGTAAGCACCTGTTCACATGTAGTCAAGGTTTGGATGTGATAGTCAGTTTTTTAAATTTAAATTTTGTATTTATTTTTACAAAATGAGAAATGGTCAAAATAGCAAAAAAATACAGTGCTTGCAGACCTCAAGTAATGCTAAGAAAACAAGTTCATAATCATTTAGAAACAATACTAATGTTTTAGCTCAGGAAGAGTTCAGAAATCAATATTTTGTGGAATAACCATGATTTTTAATCACAGCTTTCATACGTCTTGGCATGCTTTCCACCAGTCTTTCACACTGCTTTTGGGTGACCTTATGCCACTCCTGGTACAAAAATTTAAACAGTTCTTTGTTTGATGGATTGTGAATATCCATCTTCCTCTTGATTACTTTCCAGAGGTTTTCAATGGGATTCAGGTCTGGTGATTGAGCTGGCTGTTACAGGGATTTGATGTGGTGGTCCTTCATCCACACATTGATTGACCTAGCTGTGTGGCATGGCGCATTGTCCTACTGAAAAAAAAACAGTCCTCAGAGTTGGGGAACATTGCCTGAGCAGAAGGAATCAACTGTTTTTCTAGGATAACCTTGCATGCGGCTTAATTCATACATCCTTCACAAACATTAACCTGCCCAATTCCAACCTTGCTGAAGCATCACCAGATCATCACCGATCCTCCACCAAATTTCACAGTGGGTGCAAGACACTGTGGCTTGTACGCTTCTCCAGGTCTCCGTCTAACCATTAGAAAACCAGGTGTTAGGCAAAGCTGAAAATTAGACTCATCAGAGAAGATTACCTTACTCCAGTCCTCTATGGTCCAATCCTTATGGTCTTTGGCAAACTTCAACAGGTCTTTCTCTACATCCGATCCAGCAGATGAATACCCTACAAGGTGTATTCACATTTAAAGAAATGAGGGCCTTACACCACAGAAGTGGCATCAATTTCACCACAGTAGAAATAGTAGAATAGGGACTGTAAGGAGGCTAATGGCCATGTAGTTAGTGGGAGGTATTTGTCATAGAGATGGCTGCTCCCTGCCATGCAATGCCGGAGTATTTTACTTTAGTGCACGTGAGCACTAAAATGTCGTTTAGTGCACCTACAGTTGTGGCCAAAAGTATTAACACCCCTGCAATTTTGTCAGATAATACTCAGTTTCTTCCTGAAAATGATTGCAAACACAAATTCTTTGTTATTATTATCTTCATTTAATTTGTCTTAAATGAAAAAACACAAAAAGAATTGTCCTAAAGCCAAATTGGATATAATTCCACACCAAACATAAAAAAGAGGGTGGACAAAAGTATTGGCACTGTTTGAAAAATCATGTGATGGTTCTCTAATTTGTGTAATTAACAGCACCTGCAACTTACCTGTGGCACCTAACAGGTGTTGGCAATAACTAAATCACACTTGCAGCCAGTTGACATGGATTAAAGTTGACTCAACCTCTGTCCTGTGTCCTTGTGTGTACCACATTGAGCATGGAGAAAAGAAAGAAGACCAAAGAACTGTCTGAGGACTTGAGAAACCAAATTGTGAGGAAGCATGAGCAATCTCAAGGCTACAAGTCTATCTCCAAAGACCTGAATGTTCCTGTGTCTACCATGCGCAGTGTCATCAAGAAGTTTAAAGTCCATGGCACTGTGGCTAACCTCCCTAGATGTGGACAGAAAAGAAAAATTGACAAGCGATTTCAACGCAAGATTGTGCGAATGTTGGATAAAGAACCTCGACTAACATTCAAACAAGTTCAAGCTGCCCTGCAGTCCGAGGGTACAACAGTGTCAACCCGTACTATCCGTTGGTGTCTGAATGATAAGGAACTGTATGGTAGGAGACCCAGGAATACCCTACTTCTTACCCCGAGACATAAAAAAGCCAGGCTGGAGTTTGCCAAAACTTACCTGAAAAAGCCTAAAACGTTTTGGAAGAATGTTCTCTGGTCAGATGAGACAAAAGTAGAGCTTTTTGGGCAAAGGCATCAACATAGAGTTTACAGGAGAAAAAAAGAGGCATTCAAAGAAAAAAACACGGTCCCTACAGTCAAACATGGCGGAGGTTCCCTGATGTTTTGGGGTTGCTTTGCTGCCTCTGGCACTGGACTGCTTGACCGTGTGCATGGCATTATGAAGTCTGAAGACTAGCAACAAATTTTGCAGCATAATGTAGGGCCCAGTGTGAGAAAGCTGGGTCTCCCTCAGAGGTCATGGGTCTTCCAGCAGGACAATGACCCAAAACACACTTCAAAAAGCACTAGAAAATGGTTCGAGAGAAAGCACTGGAGACTTCTAAGGTGGCCAGCAGTCCAGACCTGAATCCCATAGAAC